>NW_015179659.1:0-709 GCF_001447785.1 Gekko japonicus
AGCTCTCTGTGAAGAAGTCTCACCTCCTCAATTAAACGGCCAATGACATAAGCCAGCATCAATTTGTCAGTTTCCAGGCAGAAATTAACGAGTCAAATTGCTCCGTCAAGGAACTGAGAATAACGTAGATTTGATCTGCCTCTGAGATTTGTTTGCCCCTCTGTGCTAATAACAAAGCATTCTGTCAGTGAATTAATGTGTGTCCTCACTGACTGCTGGGGCTGCATAACAGTTCTATACAGGCATCTGGTCAGAGATATCAACGACCCTGCTGACTTTTGCACATAGACAGCTTCGAGGCCATCCCACGCAGCTTTCGCTGTGTCTTTCCCCGACACATGAATCAGTTGGTAATCAGATATGCTAAGCACAATAATAGCCAAATCTTTTTCTATCTTGATCGTGTCATCTGCTGTCGGAGCAGCCAGGGGCGCAGAAACATAAGTCCATATTCCCTCCTTTTTCAAGTAGTGCTGCATACACAGCGACCAAACCGAATAATTTTCATGATTCAGTTTGTCCACCAGCAAGGCTGTTGCTGCCTGTGCCATGCTGTACTCACGTTCAAATGATTCGTGGTTACTTTCCTGCAACTCCTCCGACTCCTCAGGGTCAGACACAGATATGTCACCTTCACTGGACTGTGTCTCAGTCTCTGCTTCACTAGCAGACATCCACACTGCTGCTGTTTAAGGAGCGCACCTCATCC
>NW_015179660.1:0-590 GCF_001447785.1 Gekko japonicus
GCTATCGCTTTTCTTCCTTACCCTATTTGGACATGTCTCTGTGTCTTAATGGTCCAGAGATATTGTTTCAAGGAACCAGGATCCTTGCGCTAGCCGTCACATCTTCTATTATTGGATACACACCTTTTACTAAGATCAGAGCAGCCTTCTGGATAATGCATACAAAAATTTGGCCTTGTTATGAACTTTGTGGTAGATGTATCATAAAATATAGCCACCTATTTATGTTTAGATTGTGTTTATGTTTGAAGCACACTTCAACTCTAGCGATATCTCTTGTATATCTCATTGCATTGGCTAATGCTGTCTCAGACTTCCCACTAACATCTACTTACTAGTCCACAGTTTGACCTCCATCCATGTTTATTAGATTACAACACCAACAGGAGACCTGATGGCCTTGTTCAAAGTAAAGGTCAGGTTAGATAGTGGTTTAATTATAGTAACCATAAAGCAAAAGAGGCTTGCTAGGGTCTCAACTCAGTTTTCCTCTTAATGTTCCATTGTCCTTTAAAAGATCCATGTTGGGCTGATCTACCCTTCTATCATGGAGAGTGGATATGGTTTAGAGCTAGATTATTTTTCCTACA
>NW_015179661.1:0-622 GCF_001447785.1 Gekko japonicus
CCTGCTGAGAAAAGCCGTCTTGAATAATTTAGTTTTGCCCCACTTAGCTTCTGAGATTGGGTTAGCCGGCGCCATCCAGGTCAGGGCTAGCCTGTTAGTACATCTGTAATTTACTCCTCTGGGATAGAACAAAGCTTGAGTCCAGTGGCACCTTTAAGACCAAAAACGTTTTATTCTGGGCATAAGGTTCCGTGCGCAAGCACACTTCTTCAGATATGTGGCTAAGGCCTGCATCTCTCAGTATCAGGTGTGGAGGGTCACACCAGAGGAAACTGGCTGTTAAAACACTAATTTTGCAGTGGAGCGAATTTTTTATATTCAAGGTATAAGCTTTCGTGTGCACGCACAGTTCTTCAGATAAGAAGTATACCCAGAATAAAACTCGGCTGGTCTTAAAGGTGCCCCTGGACTCAAACTTTAGTCTGCTGCTTCAGACCAACATGGCTGCCCATCTGAATCTATACTCTGAGGTATAGCAATTATCCCCAAAAGTCCCGCCTCTCCTCCAGGGCTCTGAACCAATCCTTGTGATTGTCAGCCAATCAAATCCCATGGAATGCTACTAGGAAGGAGGGGTTGAGCCAGCCTCCATTTAAAGCCTGCATGGTTAACAAACAAAGTA
>NW_015179662.1:0-1029 GCF_001447785.1 Gekko japonicus
GGGATTTTTACTGTTTTGCAGCAACAGAGCAACACAGATAATTCCTCTGGATAAAAGGAATAAGCCGACAACGTGTATTAACATAAAAGTCTGCACACACAAAAAAGGCACATAATCTGCTCCCCTAACCTGCCTGTTCTGTCGTTCCCCTGGACTGAATCGAGACCTAGGTTTCCTGTCTCATTCCCAATGCTGATTTCTCCACCATGCCTATTACCCCTCTGCACAGCTCACCTAAATGCAATCACGCCTGCTACTGTCACGCACATAATCTGCTCTCCTGACCCACCTGTTCTATCGTTCCCCTGGACTGAATCAAGACCTAGGTTTCCTGTCTCATTCCCAATGCTGATTTCTCCACCATGCCTATTACCCCTCTGCACAGCTCACCTAAATGCAATCACGCCTGCTACTGTCACGCACATAATCTGCTCTCCTGACCCACCTGTTCTATCGTTCCCCTGGACTGAATCAAGACCTAGGTTTCCTGTCTCATTCCCAATGCTGATTTCTCCACCATGCCTATTACCCCTCTGCACAGCTCACCTAAATGCAATCACGCCTGCTACTGTCACGCACATAATCTGCTCTCCTGACCCACCTGTTCTATCGTTCCCCTGGACTGAATCAAGACCTAGGTTTCCTGTCTCATTCCCAATGCTGATTTCTCCACCATGCCTATTACCCCTCTGCACAGCTCACCTGAATGCAATCACACCTGCTACTGTCATTCACCTGCTGTCGTCATTTGCCTGCTAATGTCATTTGATATCTGAAATCACTCCACTTTCCAAGGTATAGGACAGATGGACCATTCTACCTGTGTCTGAAGAAGTGAGCAGTGACTCATGAAAGCTCATACTTACCACAAACCTTTTTAGTCTTTAAGATGCTACTGGACTCTTGCTCTTTTCTACTCCACCAGACTGTGCGACTGAACAACAACAACAACACGTTAAATTCAACTTCAACCTCTTCAACAGATACTGACTTGGGTTTTTTTGCAATATTCTGTATACATGCATCATG
>NW_015179663.1:0-633 GCF_001447785.1 Gekko japonicus
ATATATAAAACCATAACTATTCCAAATATGAGTACAGTAAAAGATGGCAGCGTTCTCTCGACAATTGGATGGTCGGCTACCCTCAACCTAGGCTGTTGGTTGTCAGGCTGGCTATGATGTTAATTATTTTTTTTTAATGGTTGAATCTGATGTAGTTCCAGCAAATCCTCTATACAAATCAATGATATACTTTCGAAACTTGAACCTGAAACGTTACTTGGCTTGGATCTAAGACAATATCTGAAGTTACTTTCAGAACACTGATTTGCCTGTAAAGATATGTATTTATTATACGATTGTTGCCTTAAGAGTTGTTTTGTAGTGTGTAATACAGTTCTTTAGCATCTTCAGCCTGGACAAAGTTAAACATTAATGGGTTTTTCTTTTTGCAATGATGTTAATGTTGATGTTAGGCCAGGGACATGATGTTAAAGGCGGCCCCCTAATTGAAAGCCTTGTGGAAGAGCTCCATTTTACAGGCCCTGCAGAACTGCAAAAAGCTATTGAAAAGGTGTCTTGAGTAGCCGGTAGACCATCAATTGCTATATTTATCTAATTGTCATAATTCACTGTATTATGTATTGAATTTTTTATTTGGTCATACTTCACTGTATATAGGGACTGTTTTCACTA
>NW_015179664.1:0-645 GCF_001447785.1 Gekko japonicus
AACCTTAGTACCATTTCAGAGTGCAGGTGAGAGGATCAGGTGTTTAATGCTTTCCCACACTGAAAACAACATTCCCTGCATGCACCGAACTAGGCCTGATTTCAGCGTGGGGCCGGGTATGTATGAAAAACTACCCATGCAGTGTCTTGCACACTCAGCTCTTCCTTGAAACCAGGCTGGCTTGGCGGCTTGAGCAGTTCTCCTTCCAGGGATCTGCGGCTTAGGCAGATGCCCCGCGCCTAGCCTTCTCTGGTTTTAAATGTTTCTTTGTTTTAAGGCGGTGGGGCTTTATTGTATTTTAATGCTATCTGTATGTTGCCTCCACACAAATACATCTGCCAGGCAGTTCAAAAAAAAAAAAAAGAATCAAACAACTCACAACCAGGAAAAAAAATCTAATCCATGATTGGAAGAAACTATATAAATGTTTTCAGATAACATTTGGATTTGATATATGGCACCATTGCTCTCTTGAAGTATTGGAAGGGCTGTCACTCAGAGAAGGGCAGGGAGCTGTTCCTGTGGGCAGCAGAGGAGAGGACTCACAATCACGGGTTTGAATTAAGGGCGGGAAGGAACTGGCTGGACATCAGGGGAAACTTTTCAACAGTCAGATTTGTGCAGCAGTGGGATCAGCTGCCTTGG
>NW_015179665.1:0-640 GCF_001447785.1 Gekko japonicus
TCAAAACCAACGGTAGGCTCCTCTGTAATCCCATACATTAATAGTGCCCATAGACCCCCAAACACAAAGTCCCTGTGGCAGGAGATGCCCACTGCGGAAAGAATAACAGCCGTACATCTCTCTCAGGTATAAATCAAGACGTTCCGATCATCTTCAACAACAGCAGGTAAAATGGAACTCGTCCCCCCCCTTCTGAAGCCTGTTCCACTGAGGAACCGCTCAAACTGTCAGGAAGTTCTGATATGAATGAAAGCGGAGGAGAAAAACGGCCAATCTAAGATGGAGGAACCATCGCTGTCCTCCACCATGGGCCTGGCGGAACAATTCCATCTCGCAGGCCCCGCGGAACTCCATTAGTTCCACCAAAGCCCTGGCTCTGGTCAAGGACAGCCGGACACTCTTTGGGCCGGGGATTACCAGTCGTTTGTTATCACTAGAGCGTAATGCTCTTTGGGGGATGTGCCAGGAGAGGTGGTCCCGGAAGAATTCCCCCACCTTTCCCATAGCCCGTGGCGTCTTTGATCAGGGACATTTCCCTCACGTTCCCTCTCATCTCTGGTGAAACTGACCCAATTGGAGGAAACAGTGGAAGAGGGAGACTTGAGTTCCAATCCTCGCTTTGTCAAGAATACTGGGTGAC
>NW_015179666.1:0-700 GCF_001447785.1 Gekko japonicus
AGTGCTGTCAGTCACGCCATTCTCATAGTAAGCTTTGGGAATTTTCTGTGGGGACAGCAGCATGTATCTAACTTTAGCCTGCAGGAAGCCTGGGAGATCATTAAGCCAGGAGGAAGGCCACTCCTTTGCTCAGCGGAGTGGTAGGATATATATGCCATTATCAATAGAAGTGAGTTGTACTTTAATGTATTGCCTCAAGTCCCAAGAGGTGTAGGACAGCAGTGAAGATGGATTCTCCTGCCTGGATATTGGGAACCCGAAAGTGTTTGTGTGCTAAGAGAATGCTGGTGATTACCTACGCAGTCAGTGTTGTGACCTTGGCACAGATAACAGAGAGCATACACACACACACACACACACACACACACTCCTTAAGGATGCTAGAATGCTTGAAACTTTCCTCTACGCAGCGAGAAGGAGGGAGAGAGGAGGTGGGAGGAAATGGGGGAAAACTGAGCTTATAAATAAACGCTGAGAAGCCGAGAGGTTTCAGATCGGTTCCTGCTGCCATTTGTATCCTGTCGTCTTTGCATCGCATGCACCCCGGTACCCCACACGCCAACGAGCAGCACCACAAATGGCGCCCTAACGAGGGGCTTATCTACAAGAAAGAATTCAACTCACTAACGCCTGGCGAAAGGCCCCTAGAAGTTCTTCATCGTTGTGATTCTCGACCCCTCATTGGTGAGATAATGGGTGT
>NW_015179667.1:0-630 GCF_001447785.1 Gekko japonicus
AGAGATGGGGGGAGGCTTTCCCACCCCCCCAGCAAGGCTTGCTGCCCCCATAGGCCAGCTCCCCCTTGATCCAGGCCCCAGCCCCAGCACCAGCACCCCACAGAAGCAGTCACCGGGAGGCGGGAGAGCAGAGGAGGTGCGGCGAACCGCGAGTGGGCAGCCGCCTGGAGAGATGTTCGGCAGCCAGGAATGGAGGCCCCATCCTGGGCAGGCAGGGCAGAGCCTCTCGGTCGCATCCGGGCGGTTGCCTGGGATGCGGCCAAAACAGAGCATGGCCAGATCGGTGGGGGTGTGAAGGGAGGCAGCCGCACTGAGCAGAGGAGGTGGGGAGGCAGGGCTGGAGGATGAGCAGGCAGGAAGGATGCCAGCGGTCTTCCTTGCGGGCGGAGCAGTGCCTGTTGGACGTGATGCTGGTGGCTGGTAGTGGGAGTTTGGGGTCCACCAGGGCGTGCTGGTGGCAGCATGGGGCGAGTTTATCACCATGTTTGGCAGATCTCTGCAGGAGGTGTGGGCAGAGTGGGTGCGGCTGAACGGGGTGGAGGGTGAGTGTTTGGTGGCGCTGCTCGGTCTGGAGGTGGCTGAGGGCCTCCTGTGCACCACTGACCTGCTCCAGTTCCAGGCCGTCAAGGA
>NW_015179668.1:0-634 GCF_001447785.1 Gekko japonicus
ACCACCGCCCTCTCAATCAATTTGTCCAATTCCTAGGGGTTAGGGTAATGTGGGTTAGGGTAAGGATTAGGATTAGGGATATTAGGGTTAGTGTTATTAGGGTTTGGGTTAGGGGTATGTGGGTTAGGGTTAGGTTTATTGGGTTATTAGGATTAAGGTTAGCGGTTAGGGTTATTAGGGTTAGGGTTGGAGTTAGGGTTATGTGGGTTAGGGGTTAGGCTAGGGGTTAAGGTTAGGGTAATGTGGGTTAGGGTAATGATTAGGGTTAGTCTTATTAGGGTTAGGGTTATTATGGTTATGTGGGCTGGGGTAAGGCCTAGGGTTAAGGTTATTAGTGTTATATAGGGTTAGGGTTATTAGGGTTATTAGGGTTAGGGATAGGGTTATTAGGTTTAGGGTTAAGGTTAGGGGTTAGGGTTATTAGGGTTTGGTTTAAGGTTAGGGTTGGTGTTAGGGTTATGTGGGTTAGGGGTTAGGATTAGTTGTTAGGGATTATGGGATAGTATTAGAGTTAGGGTTATTAGTGTTAGGGTTTGGGTTATTAGGGTTGGGATTAAGGTTAGGAGTTATTAGGGTTATTAGGGTTGGCGTTAGGGTTATATGGGTTAGGGGTTAGGGTTAGTTAGGGATTATG
>NW_015179669.1:0-619 GCF_001447785.1 Gekko japonicus
AATCTAAGAAGCGAGATTCACAGCAAATCGTGCTGTGGGTTGATTTGCCCTGGCCCCAACTGGCTTCCAATGAAGTGCAAGGCCCTAATGGCTGCAAAGAAAACAGACCAGCCGATCAGAGGACCGTAGCTGGCCATTTTGCCCTGCTGCTCCCTCACACCTTCAGTCTTCTTGCTGCAGCTGAAAGACAGTGACGGTCCTGTGTTTCTTCAGCTGGTTTTATATACTGAGCCTGCTTTGCGGGGAGGGCGGGGTATAACTCTGACAATAAATAAATAAAAATAAATATACTTAGTGAGAGTGTTTAGTGGCATGGTTGTTTGGAGTGTGTTCCCGTTTTGTGTCCTGAAGTACTAGCTGGCAATCGGTTAGAGGGTCAGGCTGTTGAAAGCTTTGGTGTGAGCCTCTGCATTGGGGTTGCTGTAAAGTGGAAGGTTCACCCCAGCCCGCTTAAGCTTGTCAGAACAGCCTTTTATTTTTTTTTTAAAGCTCACTTCTCAGATGAGTGACATTCTCAACAGGCTGGGTAGCAGGACTGGAGGGACAGCTGCCAGGGAAATGGTTAGAGCAGCATGCTCAGAAGCACAAAGTCATGTGGAAGAAGAAGAGGAGGAGGAGG
>NW_015179670.1:0-627 GCF_001447785.1 Gekko japonicus
GTTATGTTCCAGCCTTCCTGTCTGTGCTGTATTTCTTTATGATGTGGACCCAAAGCAGTTCACAGTGTTCTCCTCTCCTCCAGTGTATTTATCCTCACAACGACCCCATGAAGTAGGTCTCACTGATGGAATGTGACTGGCCCACTTTCAGACTTACCTCTGACTTGTGAGCCAAGGTTGGTGCAAAGAGGTTTATGAGAGCCAGAATGGGCTTTGGTGTTCTTGGGCCAGCATTGCTGGTTGCTTATTTTTCAAACAAATATGTTTTTTTTTTCTAGAAAAGCTTACTGAAGAAAAAGGTAAGTGGGTTTCTTTTCACCTTTTCTGGTAGCTGAGAGGCTATGACTTCCATAGCAGAGGGGCTTTAACCCTGGGTCTCCTTCAGCCCCGTAGCTAACAACCTTTTGCTCAGGGGCCAGCGTTTTGCTTGTGGGGCTGGCCGTTATATGTCTGTGTGGAGCTGCTACACCATGCTTATACTTCTAAGTAATAACTAATAAATGAATAATACAGTGCCTTAAAAATGGCTGGCCAGTAATGAAGTTTTTAAAAATCAATGGAAACAGACCCTCCCCCATTCTTACAGAAACCAAAGTGTTTAGTATCATATTAGCTTTCCAATTCCAG
>NW_015179671.1:0-643 GCF_001447785.1 Gekko japonicus
CGCCGGAGTCTGGAACCGGCTCCGGCTGCGGGCCGACGGAAGAGGAGTTGGGCGCGGCGCTGCTCCACGGGGAAGAGCGAGCCAAGTCCTAGGGATGACGCCTGGCAGGAAAGGACGGCGAGGGGTTAAATGGGAGGCGTGGGGTTGGGGAAGGAGGCGGGGAGAAATGTGCGGGGTGGACCAGACGGAGGGTCCTCCCCACGCGTTGTGGGGAAACGCCGGCGTCTCTAAGTCCTCTGGATGCGTGGCGGTTAACGGCGCGCTTCAGGAAGGCAGGTGTCCGCGCGATCCTTAAAAGTTGCGAGCCGATGCCGGCCGAGTTATCCGGGATTAGTCAGATCTCGGGAGCCGAGCAGGGTCGGCCGCCAATGCTCCTTCTAAGCTGTGGCGTCTTGTGAGCAAAAAGTCTGCTTTGTGAGCTACTGGCATGGAAGTTGTGAGCGAGCGAGTTGGCTGGTGCATGAATTGGTCTGCTCTGGAGCCCTCCTTCCTGAGCGAAGACAAACATGTGTGTGAGCCGGAGGCTAAAAAAAAACTGTGAGCTAGCTCACACGAAGTCATCTTAGAGGGAACCCTGGTTGGCCCTGGTTCGTATTGGGTTGGCAATGGCAAACCCCACCTCTGAACCTCTCTTGCCTTAAAA
>NW_015179672.1:0-621 GCF_001447785.1 Gekko japonicus
CACTTGAGCCACCGCAGCTCCAAAAGAAATTATAAGGGACTTCAATCCAGTTCTAGTGCAGTAAAATATTGCTCCTTAATTCCTGACTGCCGTGGATCATGAACACCATGAATGGCAAAGGCGTTTCTTCCTTTTTCTCACCTCCCATCGTTTAGGTTGTAATTAGCAGTCACATTATGAAGCTTAATACACTGTCTGGAAATCACTTGGGTCATTTTCTCTAAGGATGAGACGTAAAGAGAAGCTGTTGCTGTTTTTGTTTGCATAAATTTCCCCCCACCCCCCCAAAGGCACATTATTGGATTTCCCAAATTGCATGTGTAACTTCCACCTTAACATACTTTCTAGCCTGGCTTCAGCAGTATCTTAGAATCCAGAATTAACATGTTTTTTGTCTTTAGCTATAATCTTTTCTTCCCCTGAGGATCTGTAATTTCTTGAGTAATTTCTCGTGTGTCTGTGTGTGTAAATCCCATCAAGTTGATCCCGACCCACGGCAGCCCTGTGCATTAATGTCCTCCAAAACATCAGCCTTTCTCAGGTCTCAAACTGAAGGCCGTGGCCTCCTGGATTGGAATCCATCTCATGTTTGGTCTTCTACAAAAAAAGCCCAGCAGGAAC
>NW_015179673.1:0-622 GCF_001447785.1 Gekko japonicus
ATATATGTATAATAGGTGACTACAACGCAGTTTTTGACCCGGAGATAGATAGGAAAAAACACAGTCATAGTGTAAAATCGGGACTAAAACTTCCCAAAAATTTCCAGCAAATTGCGGAGGAGTATAACTTACTGGATGCGTGGAGAACACGTAATATAAATAAACGGGACTACATGTTTTACTCAAATAGACACAATTCCTGGTCGCGTATAGATATGGCTTGGGTAAACCTAACGATGCTGAGTGAACTATTAGAAGCTGAAATATTACCCAAAACATTTGCAGACCACAATCCGATTATATTTGAGTTTAAAGAAATTAAGAGAAGAAATAGATGGACTTTAAACCACACCTTACTTAAGGATAAAAAATTTGTGGAAAAGACAAAAGTAGAAATCCAGGATTTTTTAAAAAGAAACATCCAACCTGGGATAGCAATACAAATAGTATGGGATGCATTCAAAGCATATATGAGGGGCTGGTTTATAAATCAAGACGCATGGAGGAAGAAACAAAAGAAAATATCCTACGAATCAATAAGTAATCAAATTAAAAAACAACAAGAAGATCTAAAAAGAGGATCAAATACCGAAGAGAACAAAATTAGATTAAAGCTATTGAC
>NW_015179674.1:0-806 GCF_001447785.1 Gekko japonicus
TGGATAGCTGTCACTGAGAAGTATTGTGCCTGAGTCAATGTTAAGTGATATGAAAGTATCAATATATTCCGTTCTTAACGTGGCCAAATCTGTGGATATTTATACCTGGAGACTGGCAAGATTGATGTTTCTACAAACCAGAAAAAAGCTCCAGATTTGCAGAACTATTTGCAGGAAAAAACCCAAACAAAATGAAACATGAGAGAGGGCAGGTTAAAACCATCCAAATATGATAGAAGCTGCACCTTGAGCTCTATGAAGAATGCATTCAGTGGCTGTTGCTAGGCATCCACAGCAGTATTACCAGATGTCAAGCCGTGTCTTCTGTCAATAAAAGGCAGGAGGAGGGAGCAGGGACTATGCTAGTGTTGCTTTGTTTTTTGAGGGAAGATTTAGTGGGGCTGACTTAATACCACGTGACCAGCATGCATCACCTTGGACTGACTCCTTGCTACTGTTCAACAGCAGCTACCCCACAAAAGCCAGTGTAGTATAGGGATTAGAGTATCTGAAGAAGTAGCTGTATCTGAAGAAGTGAGCAGTGACCAGTGTTCCCTCTAAGGTGAGTTAGTGTGAGCTAGCTCACAGTTTTTTAGCCTCTGGCTCACACATTTTTGTCTTCGCTCAGGGAGGACGGCTCCAGAGCACACTAATTTATGCGGCAGCCAAATTGCTCGCTCACAACTTTAATGCCAGTAGCTCACAAAGTAGAATTTTTGCTCACAAGACTCCACAGCTTAGAGGGAACATTGGCAGTGACTCATGAAAGCTCATAGACTACCACAAATGTTGTTAGTCTTTAAGGT
>NW_015179675.1:0-623 GCF_001447785.1 Gekko japonicus
AAAAGGTGTGGCTTACTACCCTTCATATCCAAAGGATCAAATTCAAATATCTAAAGAGATTTCTTAACAAATCTCCTGGAATCTCTCTGTTCCCTCTGACACTGGTCTCAAAATTCAGCCATTCCCAACCAACGCCCCAATACCATTTTCATGCTATTTACACTTTTACAGAGGAGCACATATTTAGTACTGTAGCCCTATAATTTCATATAATAGATCCATCTCAAAATCTGCAGTATGGTTGCGGTGGGTGGAAAGAGATTTTTTTCAAAATGCTATGAAGATGTCTCACAACACTCTATTTCCAAATGCTCTATGAACAGCATGGGAAAACAGAGAACAACAAGAAAGTCTTGGAGCATCTGAAAGACTAATACATTCATCCTGGCATAAGCCTTCCTGAGCCAAAGTCCAAGAGTTAAGCATGGTCTGATTTACAAAATCTTATGCCACAATAAACCCGCTAGTCTTTTAGATACTACAAAACAATTAATATGGCTACTGAAATATAACTTTAGAACCAATAGGGAGCCCAGAAAATCAAACTCTCCTTCCATCAAGCACATTGCTCTTTGAGACAATGACCAAGTCAACAGTTGCAAAGTCTCCTCCAAAGGGCAAAG
>NW_015179676.1:0-618 GCF_001447785.1 Gekko japonicus
CCCAAATATCCAGGAATTTCCCTGGCAACACTACTTCACAGGCATATGGTGGCCTGACTTGCATTAGGATTGTGGAGCATGGAGAAAAGGGCTTAGACTATGGTTGCCAGCTCTGTGTTGGGAAATACCTGGAGATTTTGGAGGTGGAGCCTGGGAAGGGCAGGGTTGGGGGACAGGAGGGACCTCAGCAGGGTATAACACCATAGTGTCCACCCTCAAAAGCTGCCATTTTTTCAAGGGGAACGGATCTTGGTCATCTGGAGATCAACTGTAATAGTGGAAGATCTCCAGGCGCCACCTGGAAGTTGGCAAGGCTACTTAAGACACAGAGAGAGAGAGGGAGGGAGAGAGAGAGAGAGAGGGAGTTTCTCAATCTAACATGGTCCTGTGAGGATGCCAATTTGTTCTGTTGAGGGCTGTGCGTGTACTGATCAGCTACATATCACATTTCTACAATGGGGCAAATAAAGTCCTCCCTAGGGTTGCCATGTCTGGGTTGGAAAATACCTGGAGACTTTGGGAGTGGATCCAGGAAAGGGTGGGGTTTGGGGAGGGGAAGGACCTCAGCATGGTACAATGCCATGCAGTCAACTCTATATTGGCCAACATGATGGGTTT
>NW_015179677.1:0-627 GCF_001447785.1 Gekko japonicus
TTCGGCGGACCTCTTGGCTATTCTTTTGCCGGGGGCTCCTTTAGTTGAATAAAGTTTCACTCTGCTCGGAAGGAATCTCCCTGTCGTGTTTGTACTGGATTGCAGCACACCAGGAAAATGGTCTGTTTGGCTAGAAGCAGGAGACCAGCCAGGGAGGCAGTGGTGCCCTTGGATGACCAAAGAGTAAAAGGATTCCTGAAGGATGATAGGGAAACGACTGAGAAGCTGAATGCATTTTTTGCCTCTGTCGTCACTGTGGAAGATGACAAGTGCTTGCCCACTCCAGAACCACTGATTTTGGGGCGGGTGTTGAAAGACCTGAGCCAGATTGAGGTGACGGGAGAGGAGGTCCTACGACTGCTGGACAACTTAAAAACTGATAAATCACCAGGCCCGGATGGCATACATCAGAGAGTTCTGATCTGCTATCAAGAGGACAGCGATAAACAGTGGCCTGTACGGCATACCCCCAATAATGGTTACTGGCCCTTCTTCTAGCGTTGTTTATGTGTTTTTTAACTGAATTATTTTATAGTTTTAACTGTATTGTTTAATGTTTTAATGTGTTGTTGTTTTTTTGCTGTTCACTGCCTTGTGGACCCTGATCGGGCAGAAGTTAGGATAAAA
>NW_015179678.1:0-792 GCF_001447785.1 Gekko japonicus
ACCGAGCTGTTCCAGCAAGCATTTCAATACTCTGACCACGCTGACTGTTCCACATAACTACTTACTACTTCCACTTTATAACAGACGGCTGCCACATCTTAATCTTAAATTTAATAAGTTGTATTTTGATATTTTATCAATTGTATTGTTTTAGACTTGATATTCTATTAATGGTATACTGGTTTTTAACTACTGTAATACGCCCTGAGCCGCTTCGGCGGGAGGGCGGGGTAAAAGTCTAACAAATAAAATAAAATTACAAAATTGCTCCTATACTTACCTCCACCCCTCTGCGGGAACCGTGACGGGGTCCCTCACTTATCCAGTAGTCCTGTCAAAGGATTGTTTATTTGATTTGCTACCTTTTTTGTGTTAAATTTCACACTTCCTCCAAGCAGTTCAGGGCAGTGCACAAAGTTCTCTCCGCCCTCTCCCAATTTATCCTCACAATGACCCTGCAAGGTAGGCAAGGCAGAGAGACAGTGACGGCTGCTAATCAATGTTCCCTCTAATCCCCCCCCCCTTCCAAGCAGAGCACTTAACATCCTGAGCAGAGTGTCGCCGGCCTCCCCTCCAATGACTGCAGATCCTAGAAACCGGATTGGAGCACAATATTATCATAGAATGTTAGAGTTGGAAGGGACCTTGCAGGTCATCTAGTCCAACCCCCTGCACTCTGCAGGCGCGTGGTAACCACCGGGATGTCGGTTTGATTACTGTGGTTAATGATTTTCCTGATCTTGGATCGTAATATACTTACTTACTTAGGGTCTGACGAATATGGATTGGGAA
>NW_015179679.1:0-632 GCF_001447785.1 Gekko japonicus
CCTTCCGGCTTCCGATCTCCATTTTACTCGGTGGGAATTTCGGGGGGTGCCTGAATGTGAGAGAAAACAACGCAAGGCGTCCGCGTTCAATTGCACACCGGCTCTAACTGTGGCGGCGGCGGCTTTGGAGGAGGCTGATTGAGATGTTTAGTTTATTGGATATATACATTTGCTGTATCCATAAGTTTGGAGCTTTGGGGGGTTTTTTTTGCGAAGGCTTTCTTTTGCTCTATTTGTCTGTTTCTAACAGGACACTTGAGACGGTTTCAAGGTGAAACAGATGCAGCGTTCCAAGTGCAGTGGGAATGGCTCGGAGGCTCAGTCGCCGCATGCTGAGGCGTTTGCTTTCAAGGCAGAGGATGTGTGTTGGATACTGAAACGTGTTTAACGCGTGCAAGGTAGTACAGCCCTCGTAGAACGGAGTGTACGGCTTCAGACTACAGCTGGCAGAGTCTAGGCTTGAATGGTGAGGGGGGGGGAACTCCATGTAAACATGATGTTTTTAAAAAAACCCACTAACCTCCATGTAAACAAAAAACAAGTGCAGCAAGTCCCCTTTTCCTTTTCTTGTTTTTCTGTTTGGAGGGAGTTGGTGCCAAAAACGATCCTCCGTATGCCAGTCTTCACTCTTG
>NW_015179680.1:0-632 GCF_001447785.1 Gekko japonicus
TGCCCTGGAGAAAATTGCTTCCTGACCCCGACGAGGCGATCGGCATTTCCCCAGGTGTGTAACAAAGGGCCACGAGAACCAAGCACTGAGTAACCCTTCCTGCCCTCCCTCTCATGATCTGCCTAAATTCACAGAATCAGCATTGCTGTTAGATGGCCATCTAGTCTCTGCTTAAAAACCTCCAGAGAAGGAGAGCCCACCACCTCTCAAGGAAGCCTGTTCCACTGGGGAACTGCTAACTGTCAGGAAGTTCTTCTTAAGGTTTAGCCGAAAATTCATTTGATTTAATTTCAACCCATTGGTCCTGGTCGGACCTAACACAGCTACCCATCTTGAACAATTACGTGCTGTAGCTTAGGTTGAACAAGAGAATGAATGGTGATAAGTCAGCCAGTGAGATTCAAGGCAGAGAGGGAATGCAAACCTGGGGCTTCTGGACCTAGGGATGCTTGCCTCCAGGTGGGACCTAGGGATCCTCTGGAATTACAGCTCATCTCCAGACTACAGTGATCTAAGTCCCCTGGAGGAAATGGATGCATTGGAGCAGGTTTTTCTGGGCCCTGGCCAAAAAACTATAATCAGGCCCCCATTTTCCTTTGGCACAGTCCCTTTCTCTTCTAATCATACCCAAT
>NW_015179681.1:0-607 GCF_001447785.1 Gekko japonicus
TGTTTATTGAGATTGTCAGAGATATTCAGCTTCAGAGACAGGGTGACAAATTTTTGAGGGCCACAAAACCCTCCGGCAGAAATTGCATTTAGCAAGTAGAGAACTCTCAGTTTTTTAAAAAAATATGTATTCTCTTTGCACAGCACTGAGAAAAAGGAATGATATCAAAATAATTGCCAATGTTAAAGGTGCACCTGTTTCTTGTTATCTCTCTACACAATGACAAAATGCTTTTAAGAATTGCAATAGCATTTGGAAATATGAAGGACTAACTGCTTTTTTTTCTTAATACAGGCACCCAATCCACAAGGTTTTGTAAGTATTACAAATTATCAATCAATTATTCCAAGTCTTCAGCATGCTTGAACTGATTTATGAGGAGCCCAGAAAAGGGGTTTCAAACGAGAAGCAGAGGTTTGGCACTGCTTTCCTCTGCAGAGTCTTCTTTGATGGTCTCCCATCCAAGTACTGAGTCACTGCTTAGCTCCTGAGGTCTGATGAGATTGGGCTATACCATGCCACCTTTCCTTCCCCAAGAGATGGTAGTTACACACATTTCAACAATATCTTCAAGCATGAAGAAATAACTGGGTTCTTTATAATTTGG
>NW_015179682.1:0-634 GCF_001447785.1 Gekko japonicus
CTCCAAGCTAAGGAGCCCCAAGCGGTTTTGACCTTTCTTCATAGGGTTTAACAATTTCTTCTGTAATTGACGCAGCAAAATAAAGTCTGTGACGCTCTTTGAATGCCTTTAAAGTGCTATACAAAATCAAAGCCTAAGTTTGTAGGATTGTGTTTGCATCTCCTCGAAATAGGTCCTTGAGCTCCTTTTCGGTATGTGCTGCTATGCTAACACACTAGAGTGCAGCGTACATCCACTGATCCCCTTAGGTCGGGCGAACTGGGTAGTAAGAAAAATGAATTATTTCGTAGAAGCTGACACACAAATACTCCTTCCCCTCAGAATGCCATGCTCGGAGAAAGTCCCAGATAGATTTGCCAGTGATTCCCAAGCTTATGTTAGCAGAAGTGGAAGTTTCTGAACTAAGATTAGGGGCGTACTTTTAAAACGGCCGTAAGCCGCCGTCCTACATCTGTACATGTTTGATCAGAAGAAGTCCCTACTGATTCTGCAGATAACTTCCGCTGATTAAATGGCTTACAATCGTGAAACTGTGCGAAGGAGGGTGCCCGCTCAGCTGGAGTCTGTGCTCGCTTACTGGAAGTACGTTCCACTGAATTAAACGGGGCTCGTTCCCAAGTACATGCGCGTAGGA
>NW_015179683.1:0-612 GCF_001447785.1 Gekko japonicus
AGCCACCGCAGCCCTTAATATACAATATATTATTATATTATATTATTATTATATTATATATTATAATGTCCTTTTAAAAATGTAGTATGAGGAAAAAATTAACAGGCTGTGTGTGGTGTGATGCCACCAATAACAACAGCACCCTCTCTTGAAAACTCTGATTATTTAATGCACACACAGAAGAAAATAAACTGACTCCACAACTGTGAAAATGCAGAGGGAGGGCAGACGTGTGGAATAACCATGCCAAACTGATTCCAGTGCTTGTGGATCAACTGCCAAGAAAATCAGGAGTAAGTCAAGTGTGTGGAGAAGCCCTGAGTCAAGCAGAAATTACCAGTCTACCATATGAAAGTAAAAAAGACAAAATTCTCTCAGGTTTTCCAACGTAGTTTAAGATTTCTGGAGCTTTTACCGTGCAGACCTCAATCTTCCCATTAGCTTCCCTCTACCCAGGAATATGAAAGTCCAGTTCACAAGTACGCTGAACATATGTACAATCCATGTACGTTTGTATGCTTAATTTTTCTTTGTAAATGCATTGAGTAATTATCATGCTACATTCAACATATGTTCAGCTGACTGTGTAATTGAAACCCCACACTGATCCAG
>NW_015179684.1:0-607 GCF_001447785.1 Gekko japonicus
CCGCACAGTACCGTACATCAAGCCGTCTCCTTACAGCGGAGGAATTATTAGCTTCATTTGCAGCCTCCTTGCGATACCCAGAGTGGAACTGATCCTGTTCCTTTTCACGAGGATGTACGTGTTGACACTCGGGGTGTCGCTCTCGCCTGGGGCGAGAGGAGAAGCATAAGAGAAGAAGCGGCGAAATCGGAAGCTGCCTTTCTGCATCTGACAACTGTAGCCCTGAAGAGCAAGCGTTACGCGGCGAGAGTCGATCAGCGAGGCAGATTCTGCATCCCACGGCCATTTCCATTAATTATAAATACTGAGGAAATGCGACTATTAGCACGCCTGAGAGCACGCTCGGCCACGGATCCACAATTAAAACATATATATTTCATGTATTTTTGTTGAATTATGGAAACTAAGGAGCAGCATATGGTATAGTATGATTTTTCCTTTGCCTTTCAGGAACAGAGATCACATTCGCATGTACACGTACCTCCCTAGATGGCTGCGGGAAAGCCATGCACGTTCAAACGCAGCACTACATTGAACGCAGCACGTTCAAACGCAGCACAACATGCGTTTATTTACATTCCATGTTTCTTTCCAGCTGGGATTCAAA
>NW_015179685.1:0-612 GCF_001447785.1 Gekko japonicus
TGATAGGCTATTTCAGGATATATTCTAATCATGACTTTTCATGATGAGGAATGGACAATAATAGCAAATATGTATTCCATGAGATATGAAAATGATTGACTGATATGATAACTTCATCAGAAACTTCAAGGGGTTCCACAATGGGATCCTGGACCTGTCTAAAAAACAGTACCCCATACATCCATCTAATTTTTGTCCTGGTCTTTCTCCAAGGAGCTCGGGGTAGAAGACAATGTTCTCTCCTCTTCCAATTTATCATCCCAACAATTCTGTGAAGTAGGTTAGGATGAACCAAGGTCACATAGTCAGTTTCATGTCTGAGTGTGGATCTGAAATGCCCCAGTAATCGTTACCAGAGACACACTCAGTTGAAATGCCCTCAGTACTACATGCAATAAAGGGCATTCAGTTTTACAATCTGATGATTTGTCTTGTTTATTGGTTCTGGTAGTTCCCTAGTGTGAAGACCGTTAAAGGGTTCCAGCTTGCTGCTTGACATGGCAGGAGGATGCAGTTCTCTCCTCCAGTATACCTACTCACAAACATAAGGACTATAGCTTGTCACCTTGTAAGAAGATTTGCTCATAGGTAGTCTTGCTTCTTGAAAGAAAA
>NW_015179686.1:0-618 GCF_001447785.1 Gekko japonicus
CAAAACATTATAATACAACCACACACAAAGATTTTATGTTTTGACAATGTTGCTTAATGAACTTTACATAGCAGGGCTCTTCTTATCTTATGTTCCAATCTACAAATTTAAGGTCTTTGAAAGGTATAGGACAGGGGTGCCAAACATGCAGCCTGTGGGCCAGATCCAGCCTTTACAGGGCTCAAAACCAGCCCCCCAAGCAACTTCCTTCTCCTGCAACCTTTCCCAGGGCTGCTGCTGCAGCCACACCCTAGCTTGCTTTTTCCCAGCTCTCTCAGTGGCTTTTTGCTTCCTGTTTCCTGCATCTTGCCTCCCCCTCCCCCCTCTCTCTTACACACACAAACACAAACACAGAGCTCCGTAGCTGCTTCCCACTTCCTGTGGGAGAGATAAAAAGACAAGCCTCTCTCTCTCTCTTTCCCACACACACACACCCAGAGTTTCTGCTTTTTTCTTCAGCACTGTGCCTCCTCTTTTGGGGAGGGAGGTGAGAAAAGAGAAAGAGAAAACAAAGTTGGAGTCCCATTGCAGCTTCAAAAACAACATTTTATTCCAGGTATAAGCTTTTGTGTGCAAGCATACTCCTTGAGAGGGAGGGAGGGAGAGGGTGGGTGGATT
>NW_015179687.1:0-620 GCF_001447785.1 Gekko japonicus
AAGCCTGAACAGAATAGCTTGTTCCCCACAGTACTCAACAAGGAAACTGGAAAAAATTGCCTAAGATTCCTAAAGGGCTCAATGTTGATGTACAAGTTGATGGTATATAGGTATCTCTGAGAAAAGAAATACTACTCAAAGAAATATTTACACGGTGATAGAAAAGAGTAAGAGTCCAGTAGCACCTTAAAGACTAACAAAATTTGTGACAGGGTATGAGCTTTCCTGAGTAACTCAAAACCTGCAACAAATTTTGCTAAATCTTTAAGGTACTACTAGACTCTTACTCTTTTCTACTGCTACAGACAGAGTAACGTGGCAACCTATCTTGATTATTATACGATGATGACAGCCATGTTGTTCTAGAATGAAAATTCACTCCTTCTGACTCTCTCTTTATCCCAGCAGTAATCCCTTGTCCCAAAAATAATCTCTATTTAATTAAAACACAACTGTCCTCATAAATACATACAGTACAGGAGAAATTCCTGATTTAAAAAATACCATAGCATTAAAAAGCACACCTTCTGAGTGGCAGAGAGCTCATGAGCTCCTTCTGTTTATTGCGGTATTTTTTAAAAAATCAGTCTAGGGACAACAATGTTATGAAAATTATTATT
>NW_015179688.1:0-757 GCF_001447785.1 Gekko japonicus
TGAAAAATATGTATAGTCCCTTTTTTGGGACAAAAAGCTCCGGGCCTTGAAGTTGTGAGCAGTGTTCCCTCTAAGCTGAGTGAGTGTGAGCCAGCTCCCAGTTTTGTAGCCTCCGGCTCGCACATTTTCGCCTGAGCTCGGGAAGGAGGGCTCCAGAGCAAACTGATGGGTGCAGTGGCCGAATCGCTCACTCACAGCTTGAATGCCAGGAGCTCACAAAGTAGATTTCTTGCTCACAAGACTCCACAGCTTCGAGGGAGCATTGAACAGGGGGCTAACCTCGACCCTCCTCTGGAAACTGCTGCGGGTTCTCCCTTTCTCACAGCAATGTTCCCTCTAAGCTGTAGAGTCCTTTGAGCAAAAATTCTACTTTGTGAGCTACCGGCATTAAAGTTGTGAGCAGGTGATTTGGCTACTGCATAAATTAGTGTGTTCTGGAGCCATCCTTCCTGAGCTGAGACAAAAATGTGTGAGCCGGAGGCTAAAAAACTGTGAGCTAGCTCACACTAACTCAGCTTAGAGGGAACACTGGTCCCAGTCACCGTAAGTGAAAGCGGCGGTCATTTCACAGAAAAAGAGGTGCAGGAGCTCATTAGCATAACTCATTAGCATGACGTATTTGCATGTGGCACGCCCCCTGACATCACCAGAAGTGTGTCAGAAGGTAACACCCACCGCTCAGGTTCCACTGGACTGTGGTTTTGCTCTGGAGCCATCCCTTCCCAAGCGTGTGAGCCGGAGGCAGTGTTCCCTCTAA
>NW_015179689.1:0-614 GCF_001447785.1 Gekko japonicus
TACCAGCTCTGGGATCCAAATCCCCACCCGCACCCCACAATGGAAAGAAATGTGAGATAAAACCATAGAACTCTAGTAGCTGAACTAGTTGTGTGATCATACAAAAATCTGAAGCTGATTTCTACTATGAGCCAAAACAGTGGTCATGCGGAGAGGTCCATAATAGCATGTTCCCAGCATTTTCCAGAAGTTGATATCTGCTGCCTGAGACCCTGATTCTGATCATGGCTTTGACACAGAAAAAGGTTGGAGAGAAAAGAGATTTCATCCTTCTGCCCTAATGCAATTTTACAAATCAACACCGACCCCTTCTTCCCAGGCTGTTAATAGCCGTGGAAGGGGAAAAGATAGTTGCTCTTTCTTACAGCTAATAAAAGTGCACGGGGGATGGGGGAAGAAGGAGGAGGAGATTGGATTTACACCCTGCCCTTCACTCGGAGTCTCAGAGCGGTTTACAATCTCCTTTCCCCTCCCCTCCCCACAAGGTCACACCGGCAGCTGCATGTGGAGGAATGGGGAATCAAACCCAGTTCTCCCAGATTATAGTCCGCCACTCTTTAACCAGTACGCCACAGCTGGCTCTCAAGGGAGTTGGTTTAAATTAAATTAAATTA
>NW_015179690.1:0-822 GCF_001447785.1 Gekko japonicus
AGCAGAGGGTTCTTACCCCCACTTTCCCTATGCAGCTCCGGGACTCAGAATGAGGCTGCTGTTGAAAACACCATTCCCCTTTCAGTATTTCCCACTTTATCCCATAACACATAGGATGACTCGGTCATATGGCGATATCTTCACGTTGCATTTGTCTCTTCCCCCACTAGCAACAGCCAATAATGTGCACAGCATGATGATGTCACAACACAACCGAAGAGGTTACGGTAGTGGCTGTCAAGTTGCAGCCGATTTACGGCAAATCTCTTCGGGTTTTCCAGGCAAGAGACTTTGAGAGGTGGCTTGCCATTGCTTGCCTCTGCAGAGTGACCTTGGATTCCCTTGGTGGTTTCCCATCCAAGTACTAACCAGGGCCGACCCTGCTTCGCTTCTGAGATCTAACAAGATCAAATTAGCCTTGGGAGCTGCGGTGGCTCAAGTGGTTAAGATGCTGAACTGCAGGCTGTGGAAGGTCAGTAGTTCAGCAGTTCGAGACCCGAGTGTGCCGCATGACGGAGTGAGCTCCCATCTCTAGTCCCAGCTCCTGCCAACCTAGCAGTTCGAAAGCAAGAAATTGCAAGTAGATAAATAGGGACCACTTCGGTGGGAAGGTAACAGTGTTCCGTGCGCCTTGGTGTTTAGTCATGCCGGCCACATGACCACGGAAACGTTCTTTGGACAGCGCTGGCTCTTCGACTTTGAAACGGAGATGAGTACCACAACCCTAGAGTCGGACTCGACTGGCTTTCGAGCAAGGGAACCTTTACCTTTACTTATACAGGTCAGGGCACTTATGATCATACCTATTTTTAATCATACTTA
>NW_015179691.1:0-597 GCF_001447785.1 Gekko japonicus
CTTGCACTTGGCCACATTGAACCCCAAGTTAAAACTGTAAGATTGCTTCTAAAAGGGTGTGAAATTATGAAAATGCATTCCATGTGCCCTTCTTTTATTGTACGCTGCCTGAGAATGAAAAACTTGAAACAAACCCCATTCAAATCTAACCAACAAGATTTCCAGGGTATCTGACAAAGGCAGCTCCGATTCTTGAAATTTTACAACGTGGAAATCCTGATGGTCTTGAAGGTGGCTCCTGGACCTTAAATCTTGCTCACCTACTGCATCCCCCTGGACTGAATCGAGACCTAGGTTTCCTGTCTTGTTACCAATGTTGATCTCTCCATGCCTACTACCCCTCTGCAAATCACACCTAATCCAATCATTCACCTGCTATTGTCATTCGGAATCTGAAATCACTCCACTCTCCAAGATATAAGGAAAGATGGACTCCCATTCTAGCTGCATCTGAAGAAGTGAGCCATGACTCCAGAAAGCTCCTCCCCTGCCACAAATTCGTTAGTCTTTAAGGTGCTACTGGACTCTTGCTCTTTTCCTCATCTACGGCAGACCAAGATGGCTACCATTGGAAGGGTATTGTAAACAGATCAGCCA
>NW_015179692.1:0-810 GCF_001447785.1 Gekko japonicus
TGCTTAGTTCTCGTGGCCCTTTCTTCCACCCCACTTTGGGCTCAGGAAGCCGTTTTTCTCCAGGGGATCCTGAAGGTTTTTTGGCCGGGGATCCTGAAGGTTTTTTTGCCCTCTCCTGGGCATGGAGCAGGGGTCACTGCGGGTGTGTGTGGGGGGAGGTATTTGTGAATTTCCTGCCTTGTGCAGGGGGTTGGGCTAGATGACCCTAGGTCCCTTTCCAACTCTATGATTCTAATTCTGCGGTTAATTCAGAGCGTTTGTGCAGAGTGAGTGCCACATGTTTGAGCACCCCCTGCTGGCTTAAATGGGAAGTTCATCCTGGCTCTGAGATCTGCCTTGCAAGTCATTCCAAAACGCTTTCTAAGCCTGCCTCCTAGTTGCCCATGGATACTTCTTCTTGGGGTGGGGGGTGTCTTTCTGTGCCGTGGCTGTGTGTAAAGGCACAGAGCCAAGCCAAGTGCCCTGCTCCCTTGTGAAGCTGCCTTCTACTGAATCAGACCACTGGGACTCCACCAAGGTCAGCATTGTCTACTCATAGACTGGCAGCGGCTCTCCATGGTCTCAAGTTAGAGGTAATTCACATCACCTGTTTAACTGGACATGCCAGGGACTGAACCTGGGACCTTCTGCATGCCAAGCAGAGGCTCTAGGACTGAGCCACCCTACCCTTTCAGGAAGAAAGGAAGCTGCCCTCTCCCCCTGGGCCCGATCACCCGTCCATCTAGCCCCGTACTCTCTACTCCATGTGGCCTCCAGGGACACTCCCAGCCCTGCTAGTGGAAGTCTGCATCACCGCCACCCTGAGCAGGG
>NW_015179693.1:0-611 GCF_001447785.1 Gekko japonicus
GAAGCATCATAAAGTAGGAAGGAGGCCAAGGGTGCTAATCCACCCTAGTTATGTAACACTTTCAAAACATGTGTTAACATTCAGTAGAAAAACACTGAAAAAGTCAGCTCAAATGTAAGTACTTTTGTGCACTTTTGACAGGCCCTGCCCTTTCTGTGAGCCTCACAGGAGGTGGCATATGTGGGGCTAAAAGCACAGCCTTTTCTGAAATGGTGGATGTGGTTACCAACTTTTCAACTGGTTTCTGTAGCTGTGTTTTTAACACCAGTTGTATGCGCCAGATTGGTGTAGTGGGTAAGAGTGGCGGACTCTAATCTGGAGAACTGGGTTTGGTGCCCCACTCCTCCACCTAGGGTCAGTCACAGTCCTCTCAGAGCTCTCTCAGACCCACCTACTTCACAGGGTGTCTTTGGGTACTGAAGGGCGGGGTACAAAAAACCCCTCTTCATTAGTATGTAATGTGAGCCATGACAGGCGCAGTGAATGTTTGGAATGGTGGGTCAGGATTGTCTCCACTGTTTCTGCTCCCAGTTTTTGTGTATTGATCTGATCTCCTGCTAGGGCTCCCAAACCGCGGTGGGAGATCCGTGCGTCATCGCAGGATCGCTGCT
>NW_015179694.1:0-798 GCF_001447785.1 Gekko japonicus
GGGCCCACCTGGAGGCTGGCATCCCTATCGTGTCTGTTTACAGAGAGGCAAAGAACACCCCCCCCACACACACACACACAATGCTTATCACTGAGATTTTTGAAATATTCAATTCCAGCATGGTCCCAATCAATGTTCCCTCTAAGCTGTGGAGTCCTGTGAGCAAAAATTCTACTTTGTGAGCTACTGGCATTAAAGTTGTGAGCCAGCGATTTGGCTACTGCATCAATTAGTTTGCTCTGGAGCCCTCCTTCCTGAGCGAAGTAAAAAATGTGTGAGCCAGAGGCTAAAAAACTGTGAGCTAGCTCACACTAACTCAGCTTAGAGGGAACACTGGTCCCAATATTTACGTGCGGAACTGGGCGGCCACCCCCTGGCTAAGCGCCGCCAGCTTCCCCGGTTCCTTTTGCAAAGCGAGCCCCCTCTCTCGAAGGGTTACGGGGAGGGAGATCCGCAGTCCTAGAGAGGTGGAGGGGGGGGGAAGCCATTTCCTTCTCCGCCCCCGGCAGGAAAGCGCCGCCTTCTGCCTGAGCGATTTGGAGGGAATCTGGTGAGTTTAAAGAGGTTTTGCAGGGGTGGAAATACGGGGTCGGGGGCTGCAATGCAAGACCCAAAGCTGAGAGAGAGGAGGGGGGGGGATATTGCAGGGGAGTGAAAGAGAGCAACCCCCCCCTCCAGTTTTTCCTTGCCTCTCTTTGGTTTCTCTCCTCCTGCCCCGCGGAGAGCCGCTGGTCCCCTTTGTGCAGTGCCACGAGGTCCTGCAGCAGACTTGAGTGCAGGACCTGAATCCAGCACCTT
>NW_015179695.1:0-600 GCF_001447785.1 Gekko japonicus
GAAAATTGACAACAACTAAGGTATTCTTTTGATAACTAAATTACAATAAATAGTATAACATGTGACAGCAGCAATAACAAAAGAACAGCAAGAAGTAGTTAAGGCTACAGTGCCTTCTGGCTCTCCTCTGAAACCCCATAACTCCAAGTTCAAAGTTAAAAAGAACACACTTTGCCCAGTTCTGAGATGTGACCAAGATGGGGTAGTGTCAGGTGGGCACCCAGCAGTGGGAGGGTATCCCTAAGAAGGCTGAAACCACAGTTAGTTCTGTGTAGTATCTCTCCTTATATATAATTGCATTTTTGGGTGGTAGCGTTCCATGCGCTCCCAAATCAGTTGGGTGCCTCACCAGGGGTCTGTATCCACTGGCTGTATTGACTTGATTCGTAGGCTGAGTCCTGCCCACAGAGCTGGCTGCCAGTGTCTCACCCTCAGTCTGCATGGAGCTGCCAGATGGGATGGAACCTCCGGTACCAGGAGCCGTCAGCGGCCAAGGCCAATCCTGCCACCGCCACAGCAGTTGTCGTTGGCTCCGGCTGACTGCAGGTAGCCAGCTGCCCTGCGGCCAGATGAGGGCCGGCGTGCTGCTGGGGCGGAGGG
>NW_015179696.1:0-607 GCF_001447785.1 Gekko japonicus
ACTACTTTGTTAAGTGCGGACTTAACACCGCCCAGACATCGGACTGGATGCAAGCCGGTGGTGCCATCGGGGGAGCGATCCCGAGGCACGAGACTCTTCCTTGGCCGCCTCCTACCCCGTCGCACTGGGGAAAATGGGAGATCAGAGCCTCGGAGGATTGGACTATGTTTGATACCCAGGGCACGAAAGAGACGTTTGCTCATCGTGGCAGTGGGCTCCGGGAAAGCCTTTTCGAATCCGGACCCTATCCAGAAAGACCTCAGAGTTGCCCGGCAGAGAGCTATCGGGTTGAGGACGACTTCTGGCCGGACGAGAAGGAGAGTGGGCGAGACGACCGAGGGATGCGATCGAGCAGGGGGGAAGCCCAAGACGATCGGCTGGAGGACCTCGAACGGTCGGTGCAGGACTTAATGAAAACGATAACTGGAGTTTTCAATGCACTGCCGCAGACGATGGATGATCGCATCGCGGATCGTATGGCAAGGCACCCCCCGGGAGGCCAACTACCCCCCCTCGGTCCGCCGCTCCTGCAACAACCGGGCCAACCACTTCAGGGCCAACCGCCTGTTCAACCCACCCCGGCGCCGCCGCCGCCAGCCCCCCAGCC
>NW_015179697.1:0-597 GCF_001447785.1 Gekko japonicus
GGTTTGCCATTGCCTTCTTCTGCAGGCTTTGTCTTGGTAGTCCCCCATCCATGTATTGATGCTGCTTAGTTTTTGGGATGTGCTGAGATCGGGCTATACCACACAGTCATCCCTCCTTATAGTATTTCTAGAGGATCCCATACTCAGTGGTTCATACAATCCTGGAAACAGAGGCTCTGAATACCCCTGGCTTGTCTTACTGGCTCAAAGCATCAGGGACAGTCTGCTCTGCTTGTTCATTTCTGTGATCTACGTGGTCACTTCTCCTGGCATGTTGTCCATTGGGGTGTGGCAGTTCATCCATTCTTGTACTGATGTGATGAGGTTGGACTTTTCCCATTCCAGTCCATAGGTTCTTATACGGACTGTGGTTCAACACCACCCCACAAATACCTATCAGGGAGGTCCAGCTCATCCAGGCCTTTTGGTGCATTGTTTTTGGAGATGGACATTCACACACTTTAGTAGTTTTTGTACAGGCCCTGGCACTGTGTCATTATTCTTTTGCCATCAGATGGAAGGTCTCACAAAACATTTACATACATTGCATTAAATCTGCCAACATCCCATCCAAACAGAAGTCCAGAAGAGGGCAAC
>NW_015179698.1:0-780 GCF_001447785.1 Gekko japonicus
CACTTTTATACATGTTTTGCTCATTGTGGAACTTTTCTTTTTCTTTCCCCCCACACATGTTTTGCTACCTCTAGTGGTAGCGTTGGTATTTCATAGCTGTATCTCCAGGTTATTTATGAGCACTGTCTACGGAGTGGCTGGAGAAGAGAGGGAGAGAGAGCAGAGAGAGAGAGAGAGAGAGAGGTATATAATATTATGCAAGGTTTATTATGCATGCCAGTTTGGTGTAGTGGTTAAGTGCACAGACTCTAATCTGGGAGAACTGGGTTTGATTCCCCACTCCTCCACTTGCAGCTGCTGGATGACCTTGGACAAGCCATAGTTCTGTCAGAGCTGTCCTTGAAAGACCAGTTCTTGAAAGAGCTCTCTTAGCCCCCCTACCTCCACAGGGTGTCTGTTGTGGGGAACTGGAAGGGAAAGGAGTTTGTAAGCTACTCTGAGACTCCAAGTGAAGGGCAGGGTATAAATCCAATTTCCTCCTCCTCCTTTTCTTCTTCTTCTTGAAAATGGATGGAGACAGAAGAATGCACTTCTTTATACAATGCATAGTTCATTGAATTTTTTAATAGAATCATAGAATCAGAGCTGGAAGGGGCCACGCAGGCCATCTAGTCCCACCCCCTGCTCAATGCAGGATGAGCCTAGAGCATCCCTGACAAGGGTTTGTCCAGCCGCTGCTTAAAGACTGCCGGGGAGGGGGAGCTCACCACCTCCCTAGGAAATTGATTCCATGGTTGAACTACTCTGACTGGACAAATGTTTTCCTAATATCCAGCTGGT
>NW_015179699.1:0-597 GCF_001447785.1 Gekko japonicus
TCCTGCCCCAAAATAGCCCTGCTCTTTATATAAACTCTATTCTAAAGTTGGTGGGGCCACAACATCAAAGTAAGTGCACAGTAACACAATAAACAAGGCTGCGTAGTTGGAACCCGATTTCAACAATTTCTCCTGACGACAAGGTTCACAGTGTGAAGAGCGAATCTGACAAACTGAAGAAGTTGATGGAAACGTCTCCTTTAAGTATCCGGAACGGGCGTTTTTGCGAAGGCTGTTTTTGAAAATGTTTTGAAAACGTGGATTCCTCCTCCCGAGTTGAATGGACCACATGGACTAATATCTATCTGTTAAGGAGGAAACACTGTGCTCTGTGCCTTGTTTATTGTATTGGTAGGTATGGCTTCTTGCCCTAGAGGACCCAGGGGACTGTAGTTCAGGGAATGGGTTCATTCTTGACAGCTTCCACGAAACTGCACGTCCCAGGGTGCTGTGGAGGAAGCCAGGCCTGCATTGCCGTGCCTAATAACAGCTGTTTGTCCTCCCTGCAACTTCAGCAATGGGCCTGCCACTTAGGGTTGCCAGTCTCCAGGGGGTGCTTGGAGATCTCCTAGAATTACAGCCGGTCTCCATGTTACA
>NW_015179700.1:0-595 GCF_001447785.1 Gekko japonicus
TAAATATATTGTCCAAAAAATGCAGTTATTTGCACATTGCTTACTAGTAAAACAAATGGTGGCCAGAAAACGAGAGACCAGTCAGACCTGCCTAATGGCTTGGGGGCGCAACAGAGTGATCAGGAAACAGGAGATCCATTTTGGAACCAGCTGAGACCAACAGGACCAGACTTTCACAGGTATCAAAGAAACACACAATAAACGGGGGGGGGGGGGGAGGGGGACCAGGATGACTGGGGCACAACAGACAGATGTTGCTGTCTGATTGTGCATTTTACATCCATAAGGAAATGGCAACAGCAACAGATCAGACTGCACGTCTGATCACAGCTTCATTGTCTTCTGGTAGCCCACATTTTTGGCTTATCTCTTGTTCTGCTTACCTCTGTTCTGCATTGTCTGAGTCTAAGGCAGTATGGCAAGACACTACACTGAGTGGGAGCAGCAGCAGTTGCTGCCTGTTTTTTCAAAAAAAATGCATGCTACTGCCAGTCCCCCATTCCTTATTGTTCCTCGTTGGCTTCCTCATTCAGCCTTCTATGCATGTGTGCACCGTGATACAGAACTGATCAAAGGTAACAGTGGCATTTTCAGG
>NW_015179701.1:0-601 GCF_001447785.1 Gekko japonicus
TCACAAGCCAGAATTAAGATTGTTGGGGACTCTGCCCCTCTGGAACCTCATTGGTAACACCTAGGTCTGGCTCCTTCTGACACCACACCCCCGAGACCCTTGACTGGTCCAGGTAACCTTTTGTCTTCTCCTGAGACAAGCCCCTCAATGCCTCTCATTGGTTTCCCATGTCTATATCCTCCAAAACACATGGCCTCAGATTGTGTGTCTGCCCCAGATGCCAACTGGCAGTTTACCCCCAAACTATGTTTGGGCCATAATCTCATCTCCATGGACCCCTGCACATCTGGACAGGTAGTATTACCCCATAACTGATCCCTCTTTTCACTATGAATCACCTTTGCTTTCTTAGTTCTGTATTGCTTGCTCTTCTTGAATGTCTACTGTGCTTGTAATTATGGAAATTCTTTAATCAAACCTATTTAATTTACTCTTCAAATCTGTAGGCTTCCTACTGTAGTGGACCTTGGTATTAACTGGTGTGTGATCCCTTATATCCCTCTGGCCTTGCCTGCCGCCTAGCTAATTTCCCCAAACAATGAGTCAGGCCATTGGCAACAGGTGGGAGACACCTATGGGGAAAACTGAGAATGTACATAAC
>NW_015179702.1:0-765 GCF_001447785.1 Gekko japonicus
ATAAATCCAATCTCTTCTCTTCTTATCTTTCCAAGGAATAATACCACTGAGCCACTCTGGCTGCAGATATTGGGGTCCCTCAGTAAGATATCTTCTAGTGGCTCATCTCCCTTCTTCCTGCTGGTAGCTGACACCCATTGCAACACTCCAGGCCTTGCCTTCTTCCTTGGCATCACAATGCTATACCACTCACCCGTCATTAGCTGTTGCTCCTTACTGTCGACCAATGCTCCCTCTAAGCTGTGGAGTCTTGTGAGCAAAAATTCTACTTTGTGAGCTACTGGCATTGAAGTTGTGAGCGAGCGATTTGGCTACTGCATAAATTAGTTTGCTCTGGAGCCATCCTTCCTAAGCTAAGACAAAAATGTGTGAGTCGGAGGCTAAAAAACTGTGAGCTAGTTCACACTAACTCATCTTAGAAGGGGACACTGCTGATCTAGGATAAGGAAGCACCAGTGTCAAAGAACAGGCAAGAGAGCAGGTAAAGGAGAGGCAGCGGCTGATCCAGACTCCCCGCTGGCTTTACTGCCAGAAGAGGTGAGCAAGTGAGTGATCCATGTCAGGAAGGATCTGCTGTTAATGCAGGGTGGGTCACTCCAGTTTTCTGATATCGAGGGAACAACATTGGACACCATTGGTGTTTGACCATTTGTGGACAGGGGATGGGGAAGAGCCATAGCTACTTTGGGCAGGGCTTTCCTCTCATGACACAGATCCAAAAGACCAATCGGGTTTCAAGTTTCAGTTCAGTTCAGTTACCTTTAT
>NW_015179703.1:0-589 GCF_001447785.1 Gekko japonicus
AAGCCACAAAGAGAGTAGCCCTCCCCAGTTCTATGGCAAGACGGATACGGGGACTGGCAGTTGGGGTCCCAGGAGAAGGTGCGATAAGAGAGGCAACCTGGTTGGGATGTGAGGCCAGTTTGGAGTCCTGGGATGAAGAATGAGAAAGAATCAAATAGCTGCATTTAGAAGACAGCCTCTTAAAATCTCAGTGGTCTCGCTCCATGTCTTCCCTTTCTCTGACTCCCCTGCAGTACAAGGTGGCTTCGTGCTCCAGAAATGTGGCCCAGATGGACAGTGGGTGGTGGATGAATTAGGCACTCCTTGGCGGGATCATTCCCAGTGCGAGGCCCACAACGAAGAACTCCCCTTCCAGGTAGGCCCGTGGGGTGAGGGAAGTGGGCTAGAGGAGTTTAGGAGCCTGCTTAATGGCGAGTTGCTCATGATTCCTTAATCCACATTAAGGGACCCACGGGGACACGCGCCTTACGCATTCAGAGATCAGAAAGGGTTGTCAATTCCGGGTTGGGAAATCCCTGGAGATTTGGCGGGAGGGTGGAACCTGGGGTGGGAGGGGTCTGGGAGCCTGCTTAATGGCGAGTTGCTCGTG
>NW_015179704.1:0-589 GCF_001447785.1 Gekko japonicus
AAAAAAGGAGAAAAAGAAAGAAAGAAAAAAAGAAGAGAGATTTAATTTTTTTCTTTTAAAAAAAACAGTTTATAAAGGAGAAAAAAAAAGGGGAAAAAAAAGAAAAGGAAAAAATTTATTTTCTTATTATTCTTAAATGTTATACGGAGGTGGTATGTATAAATTCTCACTAAATAATTCATTACTTGCTTAACTGAGATCATATGACTTGAATATGGCTATATTAAATCGGATAATTTTTGGTTAAAAGTTTAAACTAATGTTTATTCATTAGGCTTGGTCTAATCTTAATCATAACTATTTACTCATAGAGGGGGAAAAATAAGGGGAACCCCCATATTTTTCTTATTGTATTTTAATTATTGGAATCTCATATGGTTCAATCCCTTCTGGGAAAGGGTGTTAGAGCCCAAGAGTCGGCTCTAGGTTCTACCAGTTTGTTGTTACCTAGTTGGTTTCTTAATTATGTTTGTTTCTCTAGTTTTTGGTTCGCGCATCACAACACTAAGATATCGGACTTAGTATCTGTAGTAATTGATTTTAGTTTAGGCAACTACTCCAGCCTTCAAGATGCCTAGTACACAAACCA
>NW_015179705.1:0-594 GCF_001447785.1 Gekko japonicus
TTTCTTCATTTATTTATTAGGCTCTCTACCTCTGCTTTATGGTGCATAGAAAAATTATGTCCCCGTGACCATGATGGATATCCAGGAGCATGACAACGGGTGTTTTGGGCCGAATTAAGTCATTAATCATCACACATTTCTATCTCCACCCGTCCCCCAGCAGGTACCATCATCATCACAGAGGAAGAATTTTTCTAAAAATCGCAATTTTTGGAGGAGGCTCGCCTAGAGAGCCTCCACTATGGTGGTTATAAAAATAGAACAAACATCAAAACTAGCTAGCAATTTTCCCAAGGTCTCTGCTATCAGAGAGGCCTATTCTAGCTTGGGACCTCTTAGACTCCTATGCTACTGCCATCTCACCTCTCCCTGCATTATTCTTCCTACATGATTCTATGCCGGGAAGGCTATGAAAAGCATGCGCATAAGAGCATAAGGGTATTAGCGGTTGGCCTAATTTCAGATTTTTATTCCAAATCACTTTGTCAATTTTGAGAAAAACCTTTGAAATTTTAAAATTTCTAAATTTTTTTTAGTAAAATACAGAAATAAACCGGAATACTTTCTCCTATCCCCCCCTTCACTAATCCGTGT
>NW_015179706.1:0-594 GCF_001447785.1 Gekko japonicus
TCCTGCCCCAAAATAGCCCTGGCCATGAGATTCTGGCAGAGCACAGGAACTGCTCAGCCTGGCCTCTGGGAGCAAGCCACACACCCCTCTGCCCCGCCTTCATGGCTACTGCAGCCCAGTAGCCCAGTCTGAGCTGAGTAGCCCTGTCCAATAAGATTGCCAACCTCCAGGTGGGGCCTAGAGTTCTCCTGGAATTACAACTTATCTCCAGGCAACAGAGAGCAGGTCCCCTGGAGAAAATGGCAGCTTCAGAGGGTGGGCTGTAAGGTATCATATACTCGCTCCCACGTGCTCCACCCTCTCTAAACACTGCCCCCAAATCTCCACGAATTTCCCAACCCATGGCTGGCAGCCCTGCCTGTCAGAACCACGGACACTGCTTGTCTGTACTCGCTCCAGGTCTTCATCTTCATCACCGTATCTTGCGATTACCATTTGCCAGTCGGTTGCTGTCGATATTAGTGGTCGGGGTATGGCCAAAACAAAAGGAGTGGACAAGATAACTTCAGCTCCGTAGGTGTGTCCACTGACACTTTCTCTCTGTGCCACTCCCTGTTTTGAGCATTGGGTACCCGTATCTCAAAAAGGACATTG
>NW_015179707.1:0-592 GCF_001447785.1 Gekko japonicus
CCCCACTCTCCCCTCCTCTGTGACTCTTCGCCGCCCGCCCCGCTCTCGGCTGTCGGCCGTTCGGTTCCTGGCATCTCGGCTCCTCCCGGCTCGATGCACTGCCAGAGTAAGCGTTGGGGTGTGTGTTCTCCGCCTCCCCGGCGTTGTGTTGGGGTTGACGGCTCCGGTTGCGGGGGGGTGGAGTCCCGTCCTTGGGACAGTAGACATTTGCTGAGATTGTTCCATGAGGTAGGTGTTGTGCTATGAGGTAGATGTTGTTTCATGAAGTAGGTGTTGGGTGAGGGATGGTATAAAATGTGGGTCCTTAGCTGAGACACCTAGTAGCTAAGCCCCTCTGCTCACCATGAGCAGAGAGACGGGGTGGCTTAGAACCCTGAGTCTATCTAACACTGAAATCCCACCAGGGGAGAGGTGTTCACAATCAGGAGGGATGGCAAGGTATAAAATGTGGGTCCTCAGTCGAGGCACCCAGTAACTAAGCCCCTCTGCCTGGTGTGAGCAGAGGTACGGGGTAGCTCAGAGTCCTGAATCCACCTAACACCCAAACTCCACTAGCGGAGAGGTGTTCAGAATCAGGAATAAATGAATGTGC
>NW_015179708.1:0-604 GCF_001447785.1 Gekko japonicus
CTCCACGTTTCTGAGTACTTTTCACTTCTGTTTGTGTGGAAGTAAAGCCATGAAAAACCCAAAGCCTCAAATCTGGAACAAGAAGCTCGATCCTTGGATCTATTAAACACAGAGCGTTTGCCCTGCATTTTCTCTCAGCATCCAAAGCATCAGTTTTTTCTCAGTAATACGGATGTCAGCCTCCAGCCTGAAGGACCTGGAGACACACAGAAATTAAACCTCAACTCCTGCTTAACTCAACTCCTGCACCCACTAGCAATCTGCTTGTAGGAGGAAGTTGGTAGAAAACAGTGCTATGCCTCCATCTACTGTTGTACCATAGTAATGACAATGTTGTCAAGTTAAGACGTCTTCAATACGCAAATGTAGAAATTATAATCCAGATCCAGTGCAGTTACATGTGATATATGTAGAAATGGAGAAAAAGAGATGGAGCAAAGGGATGGCTGTTTGACACTGTGTTGAACCTGGATTAAAAGGACACTGCAAAAAGGGCCAGGGTAACAGCCTTATCTTTGCCACATAGCAAATATCACAAATGGTGACCATGCAGACATTCTGGAAAGTGTGGAACTAATGGAGAAATAAAAGAAGATCCTATAGA
>NW_015179709.1:0-610 GCF_001447785.1 Gekko japonicus
GTATAAATCCAATCTCTTCTTCTACCTCGAAAATCTTGTTGATCTCTAAGGGGCCACTGAACTGTTCCCTGCCTCTGTGGAGCTAGCACAGGATAGACCTTCTGACATAATAATGAGAAGAGCCTTTAGAACAGGGGTGTCGAACTCATTCGTTACAAGGGCCGGATCCGACATAAATGAGACCTTGTTGGGCCAGGCCACGTGTGTCATAAAATGTAATGCCAGGTAGCGGAGATATGAACTTTATAAAGGACACAAAGGTGTTTTTTTTTACATGCTTAAAACATTAGTACCCTTGCAATATTTTGTTTATTTAACAGTGTCTGACAACTGACACCTCTTGCTTTGAATGATTGCACCAAAATGTCTGTGCTGTTGCAACCTTGAGTATGCTGTTCAGGTGTATATCTGTAAGCCGCAAACCTACGATGATGCAGCAGCAGCAGAACTGGAAGAAGAAGCAGAAGACAGCCAGTTCCACCGTGGGCCTGATAGAAGCCCTCTGGGGGCCTCATCCGGCCCCCGGGCCACATGTTTGACACCCTTGCTTTAGAAGATCGTAGTATACATGCTGAGATAGCTAGAGAATAGTTTCAGAAACATTTCACTT
>NW_015179710.1:0-610 GCF_001447785.1 Gekko japonicus
AGGAGATAAATACACACCTTTGAGCTTGGTTTGATCTGTTAGGGATGAGGATGAATGGGCTGAGTTGGACGTTCTACAAGAGACTTGCTTGTGAGAAGGGCTTTAATAATAGAACAATACTTCATTCATTCATTCATTCATTCATTCATTCATTCATTCATTCATTTGATTTGTACCCCGCCCTCCCTGCAAGCGGGCTCAGGGCGGCTTACATAGTTGGTACAGAAATACCAATAAAACACATAAAATCGAGTTAAAAACAATTCAAATGCATCATGAAATCATAAAGTGCTAGTGATCCTTCAATTAGTTATTTAAGGTGGCGTACTAAAAATGTTTGCAGGCAGACAGTCCAACTCGTCGGTCTTCTTAAATCGCATGATGGTATAGACCAGGTGTTAAAGCTCAGGGCCAGGCTCATTGGGGCATCCATTGGGGGACTGCGATTTTTAAAAATCCTGGGTCCGTACTGCTGTTTTGAGAAGATTTCTTACAAGATTAGGAGTGGAGTTATTCCGGAAGAATAGAGATGCAGCTGCCCCCATTTGGTCTGGACTGATTAGTTGATTAGCTCATACTAACAGTGCCACTGAGATAGATTCAGGTGGGT
>NW_015179711.1:0-594 GCF_001447785.1 Gekko japonicus
CATTAGTACATGAAAATTCAAACATCAACGCATCAACAAGGGTAGAAATACCTTAAACAAGCTGGGCACGAACCGGCTGATGCAATGGTAGCTGCTGCTACTACGACTTCATAGGTCTTCCAATGAACTCTATAACCATGCTGTTGCAGAGTTTTCTGCCAGCATCACTCTAGATGACTTGGTCCTCTTTGGGTCTCCCAGCTTCATAGACAGAAGAAATGAATGGGTGGCAGTGGTGGTAACCATGCCAACAGCTTCCAGGAGCTTCTCATTCCAAGATCCCACTGTGGCCTCAACGGAGCTGTTTTTTGAAATCCTGCCCCCCAGGTCACTCTAGAATCCCATCAATCCTTAAGTCTCCATGGGTGCACCATTTAACTCCTCCCCACACTGATGATGGGTGCACCATTTAACCCCTCCCCCCACTGATGCAACATTCGTTCATACTTTGAAGATGCTGTGGTATGACCACAACATAGCTTGAAACTCTAGCCTCCAAACCAGACCTTTGTCCCTCAGTTCAGTGCAAAAAGGTTTATCCCCCCCTCCCCAGCCTCCAGGTATAGTTAGTTGAGATGGATACATCATATAATT
>NW_015179712.1:0-467 GCF_001447785.1 Gekko japonicus
GTCATGGGGACCCAATTTTTCTATACGTACTAAGGATGAATTGGGAGAGCTAAATAGAAAATAGCAGGAACCCCCTTAGTCCGAAAGTAAACGAAACATTCTTAGCAAAGTTATTTATGATTTTAGAACGCCCCAGGCAATTAAGCCTCAGTTTCGTTTCAAATTACCATATGCAAACATAAGCCGGCCCCCACAGTCATAAGACAGGAGGTTCGGAAAACCTCGGAGCCGTTCGGTTGGGTCCAAACTTTTGACCTTTCCGATTTTAAAACCAAAAGAGAAAAGACGTTTGCAAGTCTTCTTTGCTAGAAACTCCATTCCCACTAAGAGTGGCCTGTGGCGCAGCGGAGATTTCTATGCCTTATAACCCAGAGACAGCCGGTTCAAATCCCGGTTGGGAAATAAACTTTAAGATAGCAATAAAAAGGGAAATAAATGTTCTTTTGCTTTCTGTGCCATGCCTTTTG
>NW_015179713.1:0-592 GCF_001447785.1 Gekko japonicus
TTCAGTATGGGTTTGATGGTACATCACACCAGACTTCCATACTGATCCAGTTTGCTCATGTAGAGGCAACATTGCAAAGGTGCCAACGCCAGTTATGGAACATGGAATTTTCAAAGGGACTGGTGACACTGGAGGGGAGTGCAAGTGTCTCCTAAATGGAGGAAGTGCTCTGGGGCTGACACCAAGGAGGTCCTGTGGCATGGCTTTTGCTCAGCTCTCACACACAAAACAACCCCATAGAGGTTGGTTCTGACAACAAAGTGCAGGCTTTATGATGACGAGTCTGCTTTTAAGGAGGGAAAAAATCTCGAGGAACAACATGGTGGTTGCAAGCTCTCACCAGTCAGAGGAGCAAGGGCCTCTGGAAAGCTGTGCCCCCATGTCAAGGGAAGTTCATCTTGACTGCAGCCATTACTGTAAAAGTGGATTTGGAAAACACTGGGAAAAGGGGACGCAAATTTTGGATCTACTCCTGGGGAGGTAAAATGTTGTGTGGACAGCTTTGCATAGTTCAATTATTTAAGAATGCCGAAGCGGCGGGTTGCTTTTGTGTGTAAGTGGTCTTTTAATTGGTTTTTTCACAAGACTACAA
>NW_015179714.1:0-596 GCF_001447785.1 Gekko japonicus
GTCAATGGATGGGGGAAATTAAGTAAGGGGTCCTATGTACGGGAAAGCAATTTGTTGTCATCCTCCTTTACTAAGGAACAGGTTTGGCAAATCCAAACTATTCTGAGTCCAAAGAGATATTTTCTAACATACCATACTGGACTGAGTTCCCTTTGAAAGCCCCTGGTCACCAGTGGTGGTAGTATTGGTGTCAAAGCCTGATGGTATGTTGAGGTTCTGCATAGACTATCATAAATTAAACCAAGTGACAGTGTCTGATGTGTACCCCATGCCTAAGGTTGATGAACCATAGGTGCCACCCAGTATGTCAGCACTCTAGACCTCACAAACCGATAGTGGCAGGTTGCCATGGATTCAGTAGACGAGGCAAAGATGGCTATTGTCTCCAAAGCAGGACTGTTTGAGTTCATAGTTTTCCCTTTTGGACTCCAAAATGCTCCGGGAAAATTCCAGAGGTTAAGTGATAAGTTTTTTACAGGGTTAGGGGACTTTGCAATTGCTTAAATGAATGATATATATTTTTTTTTAGTAAAAAGCTGGTCAGATAATGTTAAACACCTGGCAATTATGTTACAATGAATGAAAAAGACCAATTT
>NW_015179715.1:0-582 GCF_001447785.1 Gekko japonicus
TCATTTTGGTTTGTGCAAAAACCTATTTTCTTATCAATCATGTATCTTGTATTTATTATATTTTTGTCCCACCATGTTAATTGAATGTTTTGTTTTTTTAACAAGTTCCATTTTTTCATTTAAGAGGGTACCATATGTTAGTTTTTGTTTCCAATCATTAGTGAGGGCTTTATAAATGCTTCTAAGGGGGAGATACATAGAGGGGTTTTGGTATAAAATTTGTATTTTATAATATTCCAGGATTTCATTAGAGCGGATGGTATTATATTAGTATGGAAACTAGACTGGAATTTAGCTTTTCCTAGAATGGATTTTATCTTTTCCATACCACATGTATGCGTGCCATCCCATTGGCAGATCTACTCCTTCTAACGCTAAAGTTCTTTCGTCTTTTAATTCAACCCACTCTTTGATCCACGTCATTGCTGCTGCAAGATAGTATAACTGCCAATTGGGCAGTGCAAGTCCCCCTTTCTCTTTGTTGTCCTGTAAATATTTAGTTTTGACTCTTTGTCTTTTAGATTGCCAAATAAATTTATTTGTTATCTTCTCAAAATCCTTAAAGAAGTCATAATTTTTTAA
>NW_015179716.1:0-723 GCF_001447785.1 Gekko japonicus
CTTCAGATTCTTATCATCCTCTGGCACATCCTCAGGGATGTTGTGGCTGACCAACCTGTCAAAGTGTGAGCTCTAATTTGGGCACTCAGCAGAAAAGGAATATGCTGCAGTTATAAAAGGAAAATACACAGGGGTGGTGGTGGGGAGCAGGGGTCATTTCCTGCAGGAGCGGAGCTTTGGCAGTAAGGAGCCCAGGGGGCAGGCACATGCAACAAGCCCTGCCCCCTGCTCCCAGCAGCCCTCAGTTGGGCCACAAGGAGCAAGAAGCAGCCAGGTAAGTTGCAGAGCCCCCCCCCGGGCCTGCCTTCAGGTATAAACTCTCCCTCCTCTGTGAGGGCAGATCTGCACGTGTCCCCCCCCCCCACAACCAACCACCCTATGCAAATAATTTATGCTAATAAGTTATGCTAATGAGCTCCTGCACCTCTTTTTCTAAAATGACCCCTGGACTGGGGAGAATCTTGTTAATCCAGGACCATCTTTCCCGACATGAGCCCTGGGGAGCTTTACACTTTTCCAACCAGCACCTCCTGGTGATCCCCGGCCTGAGGGATGTCTGTTTAGCTTTCCCGACATGAGCCCTGGGGAGCTTTACACTTTTCCAACCAGCACCTCCTGGTGATCCCCGGCCTGAGGGATGTCTGTTTAGCCAGAACCAGAGCAAGGGCTGTTTTGGCTCACACGAGGCGTGGGCTTTTGTTACTGTCTATTGTGCCATCTATT
>NW_015179717.1:0-566 GCF_001447785.1 Gekko japonicus
GACCCACCACCTCACCAACGTGGGGATACCAGTTACTGACCCACCACCTCACCAGCGTGGGGCTTGTCTTGCAAAGGCTTGCTTCCTTTCTCCAAGGTTGGGGACAAAGGGTGGTGCTAGGGGGAACAGCAGTCCTGGGGGCACCCACTTGAGTGCGGAGTGCCTCAGGGGGCGGTGCTTTCCCTGATGCTCTCTAACATCTGTATGTGCCCCCTTGCCCAGATAGCCCGGAGTTATGGGCTGGGGTGTCACCAGTACGCTGATGACATCCAGCTCTATCTGATGTTGGGTGGCCAGTCAGACTCCAGACTGTAAGATCTGGACCAGGCCTTGCACGCCGTGGCTGGTTGGCTCAGACTGAGTTGACTGAAGCTAAATCTGGTGAAGACGGAGGTCCTGTGCCTGAGTCGGGGTGGTTTGGGGTTGGGGCTCCCGCTTCCAACCTTCGATGGGCACCATTGGTGCCTGCGTTGGTGGTTAGGAGCTTCGGAGTGCTCCTGGATTCCTCCTTAGCTATGGAGGCCCAGGTAGCTGTCGCTGCTAAGTCAGCCTTTTACCACCTTCAG
>NW_015179718.1:0-626 GCF_001447785.1 Gekko japonicus
GAAATAGGAGACTTAGATGAGAGTTTACATAATTATCTATGGTTAAAAATATCATCTAAAATGATTATAGTACAAGAAAAGAGTCAAAAAAGACTTTTGAGAATATGGTTTACACGTCAGGATGTACTGAGTTCTTCAAACTCTCCACTTATGTCTCCAATAGACACTTATCATGATAACAGTATGAGAAACAAAAGTGATTTCTTAACATATGTAAACCCCCAGGGGAAACTTAAGTCATGGCAAGATAGTAAAGATGAATGGATTAATATTCCGTGGTTAGTATATTACCAATCATCTTCAAGACTAAAGAAGATTATAAACATGGAAGGTGGAGTGCTAAGAGAGATGACTGAATCTGAACAACTGATTACAAAACAAAAAGATCATTTATTATGTTGGATATATAAATTATTGCTTCAGATAGAAACAGAAAAAGAACAAGTGAAAAAATGTATGATTAAATAGATGCAGAATTTTAGAGAGCAGATACCTATGCATCAATGGAAATGGTTATGGGAAAAGGAACTTAAGTTCAGAGCCAGTCAGGCGCTAAGAGAAATTTGGTATAAAATGTTTTTCTGATGGTATATTACACCAAGGGATACTGAGAAAGTAGACAAAAA
>NW_015179719.1:0-574 GCF_001447785.1 Gekko japonicus
CAGACGCAACCGCGGGTGAGTCGGGTTTTGTGTTTGGCGTGGGGCTTTTTGCATTTGTTCCCAATGCGCTTACACAGGGAATGGATGGACCGGATCTCAGCACAGGTCTCCCTATGGAGGGTGCGATGATGCGCATACCAAGGAGGGGGGAAAAACAACGGCACAGAGTCGAGAGAGCCTGATCAGGCCATCCCGACGCCATGAGAGCACGCTGGCATGATCATACAGGGGAAAGTCCATCCGTGGCCCATAGCAACCCATTTGATAGTGGACTTTCCCTAGTGTCTTTTTACCCAGCTTCTGCGGCAGAGCAAAACGGGTTGGCGACGACTCCGGGACGCTGGGCAGATGTTCTCGTGTGATCACGCCCTTGAAATCCGCCCGGCATTCGTGCCTAATTGCCCGTGCGACCGCACCCTAATAAACCTTTTAAATGAATGAATAGAATCTTTTATGTACATAAGTGCAGTCAAGTCGCAACCGACTTATGGCCACCCCAGCAAGGGGCTTTCAAGGCAGGTGAAAAGAGCAGGTGGCTTGCCATCGCCTTCCTCTACACAGCCTTCCTTGGTGG
>NW_015179720.1:0-579 GCF_001447785.1 Gekko japonicus
AAAATATGGTGGTGGAAAAAGAACAGGCCAGGCAAAGGATATTGCCCCCTCTGGTTCTTCTTCCAGCCAGGGTGATGCTGCTGACCATATCAACATCCTTCCATGCTTTATTATCTTGCACTTAAATGCCAGGTCATGTACAGATAAAGTGGCAGTCATCTACAATTTAATTCTGATGAAAGGGCTGACTGGGCATATATCACTAAGACCTGGTTGGGGGAGGTGGAGGTGTTAACCTTTCTCAACTGTGCCCCCCCCCCCGGGTACTCAGTAGTGCATCAGCATAGGCCTGGCTGGCAGGGAGGTAGTATCCCTGTAGTCTATTGGGATTCTATCCCCCTGGCTCAGTGCCCTTTCTGGGACTCTGTTGGGTGTGTATCTAGTGGTGGGACATGGACAGGACTGGGATTCTATTAGTCTACTGACCACTCCATTGTCCAACTGTCTTCCTACCTGAGCTACTAGATGTGGTCTCGGTGCTGAGGACTCCTAGCCTGGTTGTCTTGGGGGACATCCATGCCAACGTTACCTTGTTGGGAGAGTCTCGGGTTTTCATGGTCTCCATGACAACTATAGGCC
>NW_015179721.1:0-579 GCF_001447785.1 Gekko japonicus
AATGACCCCTGACAATAACAACAGCCAGTTTCCTATAGGAAGGGTGGGCAGGGGGTGGATTGGGTACTCCGGCTATCAGGACTTCTCTCAATGGGCCAGTGGAAGGGGGGGCAGGGATCATGCCCCCATGTGATGTCACTACTGGTTAGGGGTTGCCAGGCTCCAGGTGGGTCAAACAACAAATATATACACTGCAAAAACCTTATTTATAAGTTAAAGTGTTCTATATGTTTCATCTTATAAAGTGCATTGTGTATTATCCATAATATTCTAAAACAGGTATAATACAATAATAATCAGTTTGCACAATCTAATAGCCACCCGTCAATTTACATCCTTTTTACACAATCAACCCCAAGGGGAGTTTCTAGAATTGTACACCCGCTTCTCCGTTCTTGAAAGTCTTCTAAAGGGGGAAGTTTCCTTTTGTGGTTACATTGAAGTTTAAATTGATGTTTGTTGTTGGTCCTACGAAAGGCTGTTAAAAAACATAATTCATGAGTCTAAAAATTACATAATATATCTACTATAACTTGGCTTCATGTAGTTCTCTTACCCCATTAAGCAGCTGACAATCAT
>NW_015179722.1:0-748 GCF_001447785.1 Gekko japonicus
TGCTAGATGGAAACCTTGTTGTCTGAGCATGGTCTTTGCTGGCTTTTTTCCATTTCATTGTCTTGATGATTTCTAGGGATGACTGAATGCTATTTGGCTTCTTTATCTCTATATAGTCTGTTTAGTTGTTCCGGTTCCCTGCTTTTCATTGTTGCTTTTATAGATGTGTTCTGTTTGTGGACATCGCAGTGATAGATTGTATGATTTAGAAACTATACACACACACACACATATGGCACTTTCACATATGCTGAATAATGGACTTTCAACTGACTTCCCATACACTTTAGCGATTGTTTGCACGTGGATGTTGCCATTATACACAGTAAAATCCAGTTGCAAAGTGTCCATTGAAAGTGCATTATTCAGTACGTGTGAAAGCGCCCCTACACACACACACACACACACACACACAGAGAGAGAGAGAGAGAGAGAGAGAGAGAGAGAGAGAGAGAGAGTCTTTATAGCTCCAGTTCATATCAAAGCTTTTATTCCTCAATCTTGTAGTCTTCATCTTTGGACCTAGAAATACCACATGCCTGTTGGTTAGTTTTCACACTGAAATTGTATGGAATTAATTATATTTAAAATATAATTCTCATTTATTGGTGCAGAAAAACATTGGAAAATGTGTCCATTTCATGGGGGAAACTCCATGTAAGGACCCAGGAAATGGCGTAAGGGGAGGGGATTCGCGGTTTTGAGTTGCAGGCGGGAGCTCTGTAATCACTGGAGGCTTTAATTTTAA
>NW_015179723.1:0-501 GCF_001447785.1 Gekko japonicus
ATTTCTTTGCCACAGAGGAACATAAAGGAGAAATGTCTGCATCTCTTTTGTCTCCTTTTTGGTCTCTCCCTTTGCCTTTTTCAATGTACGATGGTAACAGGGCCCACATCTCAAGGCTCCTGGCACTGTCCACCCCCTTTGTTTTCTTCCCCCTTCTTCTTCCTCTGTGTTTTGACAGCAGAAATCTTTTGCAAAGCATGGTAAACAACCATGCAAGGGATTGGGGGGGGGAGGGGAAAGCGGTCCAGTGCTTTCTTCCCATATCCCTTAGTCTTCCTGCCACATGATGAACGTTACCCATGGCAGCCACCATTTTAACTGAAGGACTCTGATGCGGGTGTCTGTTTCGGACCAGAAAAACAGTTGTGTGTGGGGGGGGGGAGAAGGCAGGAGCCCTCGTTTTCCCCCTGCACTTCAGTTGTCCTGACCAGAATTTCCCCCTCCCCACTTTGGTGTTCAAAGGGGTTCCTTTGAGGAGAAGAAGAAGGAAAAGGAGGAGGA
>NW_015179724.1:0-578 GCF_001447785.1 Gekko japonicus
TGTCTGAGGTCCCTGCCCCAGGGTGAAGAATAAAGTTCTACGGCCAGATCCAGCAAAAGGGAAACCATTTTTTATGGCCTCCTCAGCCAAACCCTGATTTCCGTGTAAGGTAATTCTGAAATCAAGTGTCAGTAAGAGCTCCTTCTGTCTCCCTCCCTCCCTTCTTCCCTCCCTCTCCCTCTGCTGTATGTCTCTCCTGTGAGAAAGGCGAGTAGCTGTCCATCTGTTCTTTTAATTCTGAAATCAAGTCTTGGCCGTGTATTTCTGACTGTGGCTTCCAGTGAATTACGTAGCTTGCTTCTGAACCCCCAGCTTCTAGCCTGTTCTCTTCATTCCCACAGGCATTGTTTTCATGCCAAAGCAACAGATTCTTGTACGTGTGTGTGAGTGCCAAATTATGGGCCAAAACAGATGTTGCCAGTGATTAAAAACCAATTAAAAGGTCTAGGTGGTTGCTTTCAAAATTAGAAAAGGCATTGTGTGTGTGTGTGGTTGGAGGTATGGATATCCACTTCTTACCAAGTATCCTCTTCAACAGAAAGTGGTCTGTAAAAGTCAGCATAGTGTACTTTATCTGG
>NW_015179725.1:0-578 GCF_001447785.1 Gekko japonicus
AGAGACCAGAGCTGGGTTTTGGCCTTCATTTTGCTTACAATCTATTATTAAATTATTATTTTTTAAAAAAAATATATTCTGTGCATGCATATAGAACACATGTCTACGAGGGCAGGTGAGCCCAGAGGTGTGCGCACTTGTGGGGCCAATGCTCACAATTGGTCTTGGCTTGGGTTAGGGGGTCCAGGGGTCCAACCCAAGGACACTACTGCCATTTAAGAATGCTGCAAGGGCCTGATCTGGTCTGGCCCACAACGTGGCAGGACCAGGAGCTCCTGTCTCCCACCCACACATGTAAAGTGTCCAAACAGCCCACCACAGGTTTTTCGGCACTTGAAAAGGCATGAGGGTGAGGACACCTGGTCCCACATTGCTGTGGGCTGATCAGGATCAGGCCCTTGGTACATTTTCAAATGGCCTGTGTTCAGGTCTAAAATTGCAGTGGTGTCCACAGGCCAGACCTTTGGATGCCTTAGTATCTAATGGAGTTTGGTGTAGTGGTTAAGAGTGGCAGACTCTAATCTGGATTTGATTCCCCATTCAGCAGACTGCAGCCAGCTGGATGACCTTGAGTCAGT
>NW_015179726.1:0-615 GCF_001447785.1 Gekko japonicus
CTTCTTTCCTCTGCTATTTGTAAAGCGTCCTACCCTTAACAGCCTTGCTCCAGTCTTACAAACTGAGTGCCATGATGGCTTCCTTTAGTGAGTTAAGTCAGCTCATATTGGGCCTTCCTCTTTTCCTGCTGCTTTCAACTTTTCCTAGCATTATTCTATTACCGTAGCGTGCATAGTACCTCTTATACCAGTGATGGCGAACCTTTTAGAGACTGAGTGCCCAAACTGCGACTGAAAACCCACTTATTTATCCCAAAGTGCCAACACGGTGATTTAACCTGAATACTGAGGTTTTACTTTAGAAAAAACAACTCATACATTAACTTAAGATGATCCAAACAAAGTAAGGAAAGCAATCCCAAATGCTTTCATTTACTTAAAATTATTTGGCAGAGAATTCAACACGTTAATGATGGTCTGGGCCTGGCTGGGGTGATGGCACACGTGCCCACAGAGAGGGCTCTGAGTGCCACCTCTGGCACCCATGCCATAGGTTCGCCACCACTGTTATACCATCTCTTGTTAAACTTCAGAGTTGAACACTTTGAAAATGGGTGTTGTCTGTTACTTGTTAGAGTAATCTATGTGTTCTATATGTAAATATCTTTGTAATAA
>NW_015179727.1:0-571 GCF_001447785.1 Gekko japonicus
CACTCCTTGTGCCCGTCGCTTGCCTGTGCCTCTGGTCCAGCTCCTTCTGCTGCATAAAGGACACACACACCCCCGCCGCCATAGGGTGGCCATTTCAGCCTTGGTTTTGCTCCACTGTCATTTCTGTATGGGCTGAAGCGCATTTGATCTGTGTACATTTCTGATGTAGGGCTGCCATCCCCCCCGGATGGGGGCGGGGGTTCCCCTGCTCTCGGGGGCCCCAATCCGCCGTTGACCAGGCAGCTGACAGGGGACACCCACCTCTCCCACTGTACCCGACGTAACTGGCACACTGATGTCACCCAAAGATGATGTCACCGCACCTGGCACGTTGCGCGGGGGACATGCTAGCATTTGGCTACAAATTCTATGGTGACCAAAAGCCCCTTTGTGGTAGTCTTGGGAGAAAGATGTCCCAGCGCGACATCCTTGGCATTTAGGTGATACCAGCTGAAGAAGGGTCACAACAGATTGTGTCTTCCTCACTTAATGCCTCCCTGGAGGAATGCAGGCCTTGTGTCTAGAAGCAAGCCCTGACCTTCGAGAGGTCCGTGTTCTCTCTCAACACTAC
>NW_015179728.1:0-578 GCF_001447785.1 Gekko japonicus
CGTTTTACTGCCTGCGCCACTGGGAATTTTCTGGCCTCAGGTCTAACCCACACCCCATTGTGCCAAAGGGTGTATGTGTGTGGGGCGGTAGTTTTCTTCACTGTGAAAGCTCCTTAATTCAAAAGTTTTGCTGCCTCTAGGGTTGTCTGCTATTCTGGACTGGCCTGCCCTTGTGATTTGAACACATCCACATATAAAGCTGCTTTACACTGAACCAAACCCCGGGCCCATTAAGATCAGTATTGTCTATTCAGACTGGCAGTGGGTCTCCAGGATCTTAGGCGGGAGTCTTTCACATCACCCGTCTTTCGCATCACCCACTGGAGTTATGGGGGATTGAACTTGGGACCTTCTGCATGCAAACCAGAGGCTCCTCCATTGAGCCGTGGCCCCTCCCCTCTTGCATAACCTTTGGACATCAGCTGCTGACATTTTTTCACAGCCTGTGAATAGACACTGTTACCCGCGAATAGCTGTAGATGAAGCAGGCTGCATACCTTCTTTATCAGAGACAATGGAGGATTCTGCGTGCTAATAGCAGAAGAGTGCTTCTGTTTGTTGTTGTTGTTCAGTCGCAC
>NW_015179729.1:0-574 GCF_001447785.1 Gekko japonicus
GACTTCTATGTTCTGTCATTCTGTGTACACGTGTTGAGAGGTTGGTTACCAGGTCTCATGGGGTTACTAGGACTCATGGGGTACAGCCCAAAATGCCATGGGACAACAAGCCCTAGTGATGTCAGAAGGAGCAGCAGCACTAATGGCAGAATTTCCACACACTACTAGGAATTGTACCACATGGTAACTGTGCATGTGCTTCATCACAATCATGTCACTTTGAACAGGTAGACTATTCACTGCAAACAAACACAGAAACGTGGAAAAGAACTATGCGCTGAATGTAAAAAAAGTAATCGAGCGGCCAATGACAGTTTATTGATTCCTGTCTCCAGTTCACATGTGCAGATGTTACCACCAGCTGACATGCACAGAAGTCTAGATCAGGGGTGGCTAAACTTGCTTAATGCAAGAGTCACATAGAATAAATGTCAGATGTTTGAGAGCCACAAGACATGAGGATATATTACACGTTTTTACTGGGAAATATGCAAACTTGCTTTTTATTAACATTAAATGAGACTGCCCAAAATAATAACAAAAAAAGTAAAAGCAGATATCGATAATGGTATTT
>NW_015179730.1:0-581 GCF_001447785.1 Gekko japonicus
ATCTATCCCTTTTTCTTCATTAATGCCAGCAGTAAAGTTTAATCCTACACAACTTGAAAAAATGTGTTATGGGAAAAGCCTAAGGTCAGTAAGATACCAAGACCTGAGAATGAACAGCATGGTTAAATCTTATGCAGAAACTAAGCAGGCGTTATGGAGCAACAAAGTCCCACTATATCAATGTTGTGGTGGAAAGTGCCGTCAAGTCACAACTGACTTACGACGAACCCGTGGGGTCTTCAAGGCAAAAGACTTCAGAGGTGGTTTGCCATTGCCTGCCTCTGTATCATGACCCTGGTATTCCTTGGAGATCTCCCATCCAAATACTAGTCAGGACTAGCCCTGCTTAGCTTCTGAGATCTGATGAGATACCTGGGCTGTCCAGGGCAGCTTAGTTTATCAATACCTTCAGCCTATAATGCCAGTAAAGGAAAATTTTGGTTCAGTCATGATCTAAAAGGTAATTTAAAAAAAAAACCAAAAAAGAATATATGTTAGAAATGTTCAAGAGGCCAAAGTTTCACACATTGCAAAAATTTATGAAACCCTAATTTTTTTATTTGTCTTTGGACCAATCATTG
>NW_015179731.1:0-575 GCF_001447785.1 Gekko japonicus
AGCCCCCACCCTATGCTGGTGTCTGGGCCAGGGGGGGGGGAGCTGGCAACCCTAACTACAAATGGAAATTACAAGGACACAGTGTCAGCAACTTTGCATGTCATTTAAACTTTCCAAAACTCTAGACATATTTATGGGGTTCTTTCTCTAGATGTTCTTCTGCCACAATAACTTAAATTGACAGTTATCAGGGCAACAGCAGCCCAACATGTGAAGCTGCCTTATACTGAATCAGACCATTGCAATAATAGGTTTAACTTAAGGGCAGGAAGGTAGCAGCTGCATCTTAGGAAAAACCTTTTGACAGGGAGAGTTGTGCAACAGTGGAATCAGCTGCCTAGGGAGGTGCTGAGCTCCCCCTCCCTGGCAGTCCTTAAGCAGTGGCTGGACAAAAACACTTGTCAGGGAGTCTAGGCTGAACCTGCATTGAGCAGGATGTTGGACTAGATGGCCTGTATGGCCCCTTCCAACTCTGTGATTCTGTGACCATCAGTCCATTAAGGTCAGTATTGCCTATTCAGACTAGCAGCCGCTTTCCAGCATCTTAGGCCAGACGTCTTTCCCATCATCTCCTG
>NW_015179732.1:0-578 GCF_001447785.1 Gekko japonicus
TCTGTCCCATGTCACTTTCAGCTGCATAACGGGAAGTGACTTCACAGCACCAAGTGACAGTCTAGGATTTCCCTGCGACTCGATGGTAAAAGTTCACTCGATGGGAAATTGACTGAGTGCTGAATGATGTGGTGACATCACTGCTCTGGGCTCCTTCTCTTCTATGCTCACCACCAGGACCCCTGCCCCCTCCAACATACCCTCCCCCCTGCATGTGCATCCTTTGTCTGCCTGCTCATAACCACTCCTACAGCCACCTGTATGCCCTTATGGGGCGTGTGTGGCTGGGAGTGTTGCTGCTGTGACTGTCAGTATCTGCAAACTCTTCCATTGGAGTGGGGGGCAGCTCAGGTAGCTGGAAGGAAAGGAGGTGGTGTGCTTGCAAGCAGGTGGGCAAAGGAAGGGTGCACAGAGTAGGCGTGTGGGGGAGGAGCCGGTGGTGGTGGTCCTGCCAGAAGCCCTGGAAGATGTCCCATCTCAGGGTATGCAGACACGCGCCCTGGCCCTGTGGAAGGGGTCACCAAGAGTCGGCTGTGACTCGGTGTGTTCTTTTTCTTCTATTGCATGTGGGAAGCCTT
>NW_015179733.1:0-568 GCF_001447785.1 Gekko japonicus
ATTCTGGGGCATTTGTGAGTGGGGTTCCCTCTACCAGCTAGCTGGCCAAAGGCGGGGAGGAGCCCACAAAAGCAGGGCAAACCCTGCCCAGACCGGCAACCATATGTATAGCAACCATATGTATAGCCCACCCTCCAACGCAGCCATTTCCTCCAGAGGAACTGATCTCTATAGTCTGGATATAAGTTGTAACTCCAGGAGAATTCCAGGCCCCGCCTGGAGGTGGGAAGCCCTGGAGGTGGGAAGCCCTACCTTAATTCCATGCCAACTGTTGTACTCGTCAAGTGCCTAGCATACCACAATTATCTGCATGGCTGGTGGTATGATGACAGGAATTACACATTTGTGAGTGTTAGACCTTCCAGCTACCTGCAACTCTACTCAGGCTGTAATCCTAAGAGCCCTTTTCTGGGAGTAAGCCCCATTGAATAAGGTGGTTTTACTTCCGAAAAGACCTGCTTAGGGTTGCTCTCTCAGTGTGCTGCAGGCCTCCCAGAGTTCTGAGTTGCCCCCAAATGGTACCAATGGAGCATCCGTGATCCAATGTAGTGGGTGAAAATTGGAAGGA
>NW_015179734.1:0-567 GCF_001447785.1 Gekko japonicus
TTGGCCAATAAGAGTGGAACCACCAAAGCACAGTACGCACACACACACACCCCGCTTCCAGCCCAGCCAGCCGCTCCAGAAGAAAACCACAAACAAAAGTATTGAAATCCACTGACAGATTCAGGAGAAACAGCAGTGATGTTCTCCCCCCCCCCCCCAGAAAAGTTCCTCGTTCGGAAAACCCAGGGTTCTTGTTCCAAATCACTGACTAAATCTGGATTGAAACTGGTCTAGAGCTGTTTCCTCCAAGACTGACTGAAACTGCAAAGCCACCATCTACTCAAGCACCATGCCCCAAAACAAGCATGTTGGCCACTGGACAATAGATGTTTATGTCACAGGGGTTCAGGGTTGACTCCACTGGGGTTCAGGGTTATCTCACAACTACCGCTCTCAAGGCTGCCAGAATTATACCCTCCTGCGAACAGTGTCTGTCCCTTAAGCCACTTGACCAGAATAGCCTGATTTGACACCAACAGCCATGAAAGGCAAGAGTTGAGACTAGACATGGTGGGCTGCATTACTTGTAAGCAGTTACTCCAATTCATCCAGTCTCACCAAGTGAGA
>NW_015179735.1:0-569 GCF_001447785.1 Gekko japonicus
ATAAAAATTGAATTAAAAACAAAATTTGGTAGGCTCCAATCACTGTCCACTATAATGGAGCTGGGCACAGTCCTGATGAAGTAAGATTTTCTATATTATATAGATTTCAAAGACATACATACAACAGATTGGATATGACTGTATGGAAAAAGGCTTTTCTAAAATCCTCCCTGCTTGGGCCAGATGGCCCTAGCTGGTAACACTACCGCATGATTCCTGTCACCTGTGCAAATGGCTTGCCAGATGGCCAGGCCGCATCTCCATATACAAGACACTTTGACAGCTCTGCCAGGAGAGAGCGACTTGCCGGCGCCTTCCCAAGCATGGGACGAGCTATGTCCAGTACATTAGCACATCAAAAGCATTCCCTGACATGACACATGGTCAATGGAAGAGGCTGGAGTGGGATGCCCAACTCCGAGCCAATCAAAACATACCTTGCCTGACGTAACCAGAGATTGGAACACCTTCCCACTCTCTCACTATTGGGTAAATGTCCATACCTGGTGGTGACGGAGGAGGGGTATAACAGCAACGATCCATATAGGAAACAGGGTTAAGGAGAGTTA
>NW_015179736.1:0-635 GCF_001447785.1 Gekko japonicus
TGATCCATGCCCCAAAATCCTAGAGTGAACACTGACAAAGGGGAAGAAGGGAGCGTGCAAGTCAGAAAATTCACACCTGAGACTCCCCACAAAAGGGGACCCGAGGCACCGCCCATTCACTAGCATCCAAGGACAGTGAGAAGAGAAACAGCTTTAACGAGAATAGTCAAAGATAAAATGGGATTAGACATGGCGATAATCACAGACTTGGGAGTTGGAAAGCATTTTCCCATAATTCCAGACCGTTCCAGATTCAGCATGCAGAGTACAGTTCAAGACAACCAAGTTTAGGTAGGTCCGGCAAGCGAGCCAAGCTGCGTTATAAGATAAGGCCAAAAAAAAAAAAGACGTGATAGAGGAGTCTGGACCAGAGGTGGCCCGATCAACCTACTCATCACACCAAAAGCAGACACCAATATTCAGCACACATGATCAAGTTTCAAGTTTCTTCCCGGCTGATTGGTCTGGTAAACAAAAATCCTTCCGTACCCCTCAAAAAAATCCAACCCAGTTTCTCGAACCAGGGGGCGGTGCTTCCACCCTGCCCACAGGAACAGCAGCGAGCTGCGCTGTGACTCCCCTGTCCTCCCTAACCACCAAAACTCAGTCTAAAATTAAGCTCTGTTATTTCAAAA
>NW_015179737.1:0-547 GCF_001447785.1 Gekko japonicus
TCCCTGCCCTCCCTCTCATGAACTGCCTACAGTCACAGAATCATCATTACTGTCACATAGCCATCTAGCCTCTAATTAAAAAACTCCAAATACGGAGAGCCCACCACCTCCTAAGGAAGCCTGTCCCACTGTGGATCTGCTCTGTCTAACATTTTCCTAATGTTTAGGCAAAAACTCTTTTAACTTCAATCCATTGGCTTTGGTCCAACCTTCTGAGGCAACAGAAAACAACTCTGCTCCATCCTCTATATGGCAGCCCTCCAAATACTTGACTATCTCACCTCTCAGTCATCTCCTCTCCTGGCTCCTTCAGATTTTCCTCATAGGACTTGCTCTTCAGGACTCAGTCACCATCTTAATTGCCCTCCTCTGGACCTGTTCCAGCTTGTCCACATCCATGCCGGGATGGAGTTCCAGAACCTCTTCGACAAAATTCTTTAAAAAATGTTTAAAAGTTCATGTGTTCTGTGTATACGAGATCGAAAACTCCATTTCCCTCTTGAGAGTTCCAATAACCTCTTTAAAACAAAAACAAAAAAGCACTGTC
>NW_015179738.1:0-572 GCF_001447785.1 Gekko japonicus
TGGAATTGAAAATAATTTTTAAAACATCCATACAAGCAGGAAATTACAAGCTCATGTATTCACACAATCATTCCTTTAATAAAATGTGGCGGGATAACGGAGTACACAGGACGACAATGGTTTTGAAACAACACTGTCTGAATTTTCTCTCATAACCGTTTAAGGAAACGACAGCAGACAAGTCTACTGATTTGGAAGCAGTCCATATTTGCAAACGCTTTGTCTATTGGTAGCTTCCCTGACAAAGTAACTGTTGGCCCCATTCACACGGAGAAGTTGCCACGCTAAAGATACGAATGTCAGGTGGATTTTCAGTGCGCTATCACACCGGAACATCTGGGAGGCGTCGCGCACCCATGGCCAACCCGTGGCGTGCCGCTGAAGATGCACATTTAAAAAGTACCCGAAACAACCTACTGGCAAATGGTTTGCCACGGGCTGCATACGGACTCCTGCCGTGTGATCACGCTGGTGCGCGGCTATTTCCCCGGGTCGTCCTCTTTGCAGCGAAGGAGAAAGCCCTGGTGTGCCGCCATCGCGTCGGATTGCATTATGGCAGATCAGAATGTGAC
>NW_015179739.1:0-559 GCF_001447785.1 Gekko japonicus
TGAAACTTATTTCTATGCAGGGTTGCCTTCACTGCCTCAGCAAATGCCGGGAAATTTTGAGGATGTTGCCTGTTGAGGGTGGAGTTTGGAGAGGATGTGACATCACTTCCAGTAGAAGCTCTAGGAATTTCCCCTAATCTTTACTGTAAAGCCACTTAAGACATGGGAAAATGCCTGCAGTATTACTGTGGTAGCCATTTTGAAGCCATTTTTATTCCTGGCCCGTAATTTCTTGCCGGTAGGGGGCTTAGGGTTTAGGGTGGGAGTTTCCTGTCACAGGTGGGCAAATGGCAAACCTGTAATTTATGATGTACTATTTGTGATGGTCCATATACACATGCATGTTTATTTGTATTTTATTTATTTAAAACATTTCTGTGCTGCCTTTCCACCCAAACGGGGTCTCCAATAGGATTATCACTTAATTTACAGCTCAGCACAAGTACAAGATCTACATACACTGTGTAGTTATTTGATTGCAGGAGCCCTCAAAACCGTGCATACAAGAAACAGCTGTGGTCCCAAACAGACTGGCGGCAGTGTTCCCTCTAAGCTGAGT
>NW_015179740.1:0-562 GCF_001447785.1 Gekko japonicus
TTCTGAACACTGCAGCTTTTAATGTCAAAACTGTGTTCATTTATATGGGCACCATATACTTATGTGCATCCATAAAGGTATGTGTACACAATTCCTTGAGGAGGTTTCCTCACTTGCTTTAGTTATAAGTTCAGTATGACCCACACTTCGCTGGTATTCATTTCAGCTTATTTCAGACCTCACCTTCTTTGATTAGATTCCACGCTTATCCGACTCGGATCCTCTTCTGCAGTCTAAAGTGGCTCTTGCGCACACCAAATGGACTGATTTCGCTTTGATTGGTCATTGTTTCAAACTGGCCTCGCTGCATAACAGCTTCCCACTGCCCTGCGTTTGAGCTCCAAGAATAAATTTTAGTTCCTCTGGAGGAACACCCAGTGTCTCTCGTGAAGTCAGCTCTGACTCACAAAAGCCCAGGCTGGAATAAATGTTATGCGTCTGCAAGGTGCCACTGGACTCCAGTTTAATTAAATGTCTTCAATAAACGTTTTTAACAATCGTTTTTGTTATCGTTTTGTTTATCGTTTTTGTTTTAGCCCTATATGGCCGGGGTCCGACCTAC
>NW_015179741.1:0-570 GCF_001447785.1 Gekko japonicus
GCTCCACTGCCCAGCCCTCTTCCATCATGCAAAAGGCCATAAAGCAATTGTTAACAGTGTTGCCCTGGGAACAAAGTTCAACTTTGTCACTGAGTATGGTGATAAGCGATAACAGCATTTGCAGATTGAAAAGTACGCAAATGGAGAGTGATTTCAGCAAAGCATACTTTATTCTATCTGGAACAAGACAACTTTGGCCAGCTCACAGGCCAGCTTATATCCCCCGAGAAACCGCCACCCAAAACACACCCCTACTTCCCTATATTACAGTGGCCGAGAGTCCCATTGGCTCTCGGCCGGGAACCTAGCCCCCTGATTGGAGCGGGGTAGGATCCGCATAGACCATTGTCTCTTGGAGCGAAGCTCGACGTTTGTCCCTGGACTTGTCTGGACTTTTCAGGATTGGATACATTACACAGATTTAAAAGTAAAACAGCAAAACCTTTAGAGATACCTTTAGCGGGGGGAAAACTCCTCTTGTTTTGTACTGCTTTCATTAATTGTCATTCTAGGTGCAGTCAAGTTACTTCAGAGCTTCACGGTAGGCCCAAACGTCCCTTTCCCTCTTCT
>NW_015179742.1:0-562 GCF_001447785.1 Gekko japonicus
CTTCTTCTTTGTCTTCTTCATCTTCTTCGCCTTCGTCATCTTCATCTTTGCCTTTTTCTTTGTCTTCCTCCTCTTCTTTGACTTCTTCTTCTTCTCTTCCTCCTCTTCCTCTTCCTCCTCCTCCTCTTCTTCTCTCCAGTTGCTCAAACTGGTCACCGGCTGCCCAAGCTCTGCCGTGTGTGTGTATTTGTGTGTAGCCACCAGCCATCCTAAGCAAGCATATCCCTTTGGTAACTCTACTAAAAGAGAGTCATCCCCAACGTGCGTGTGTGACGATATCTAATCGCTGGGGCAGCCCCTTGTGGCAAACCCCCGGGATGGAGTGATGCCTAAGATCCAGTATTGGCACCTGGCCCTTGCAGCACCGAAGGATGCTCCTATCCCCCCCTCTCACTTCTGCACCAGCGCCCTGCTTTGAACCACCAGGATCCCCCTGGCTTTCCAGACGCGCGCCCTGTCAACTTGGGATGCCCATCCAGCCGAGCCAAAGCGCCCGTTTTGCGCCTCAGACCTCTTGAATATTGCATGCGGGGAGGGGGGCCCATTGAGCCCTCGCCGGAGC
>NW_015179743.1:0-592 GCF_001447785.1 Gekko japonicus
GTTCTGGCCCACAGACCATATGTTTGACATCCCTTTTCTGGATTAAACCCATAAAAGAATGCCTGCTCCAAAGTTAAGTGGGTTGTGGATTATAAGCAATTCTTTGCAAAGAAGCAAATTGGATGTAAGTCTATGTTTGTGCAGTAACCACAATGAAAAGGAGTTTGTAAGCCACTCTGAGACTCCTTTGGGTAGTGAAGGTGGGGTATAAATCCAATTTCTTCTCTTCCACTTTAAACTACCAAGTACTTCTCAATACCATGCCAATAACTGTAAATCTAACTAATAAAACATAGGGGCTAGTATCCTAACATCCTAGTGAACACAAATATACATAAGCATAGCATTTTGCCAGTTTTTGTTCCTTCATGCTATGTTGAGTGCTGTACCAGAGGATCTTTGATGGTCAAGAGTGAGTTTTTGGGGAACAAAATGTTCCATTGTCCACATAGAAACTTCAGATACCAGCTAGGTTTTTTATTGATTCCCTTATGTAACAGAAGTAAAGGGAGATAGATTTCCAATGAGATGCACCTGAGAACTTACTTTCTACATCTCCTATATTCTCACTTTCCTATCCCCACCACGAACT
>NW_015179744.1:0-554 GCF_001447785.1 Gekko japonicus
ATGTGCCCTAGAGTCCTCTGCAGTGCACCAGGGTATTTCCAAGAGGAGCCTAGGGGGCCCATCAGCAGACATGATGGAAGCTTTATTCCGAAGATGGAAAACTCCAAACAGCTTCACTGTAGCAAAGAAACAGCTAAACCTGAGTCTGGTAGCACCTTCAAGACCAACATGACTTTCAGGGTATAAGATTTTGAAAGTCAAAGGTCTTTTTGTCAGGCACAGGGAGCTTGTAACAATTCCTTGTTTCTCTCTGTGTGTGTCTCTTTAAAAGTTTGGTTGCATGGCTGTGATAGATAGACTAGAGTGGTTGGGAGAAGCAAGTGTGGTATGATTGGTGGTTGACAGAGAGGGGGAGGGGTTTTTGGAAGTGAATCTGGTTGGATGAGTATGTGAGTCAGTCAGGAGTTTCAGTTAGATGTTGACAGTTGATGTTCAGTTAGTTAGTTCTGTGTTGAAGCAGTTAGAAGGACAGCTGCGGTTGTTCAGTGAGAAAGAGAATGAGAGCTGAAAGCTGAATATAGGAACAAGTAAAGTAAAGTCTAAGTGAAGAAACG
>NW_015179745.1:0-559 GCF_001447785.1 Gekko japonicus
TCTCGTGTCTTCTGCGCAGCATACTGACCTGGAGGGTTCAAACCTAGTGTTGCCTGCTGCAGCTTGGTAAATCTCTGGAGGTTTTGTGGGTGGAGCCTGGGAGAAGGGCAGGGTTTGAGGAAGGGAGGGACATCAGTGGGGTATAATGCCACAGAGTCCACCTTCTGAAGTGACCATTTTCTCCAGGTGAACAGAACTCTGTCGCCCGTGAATCATTTGTAATTTCAGGAAATCTCCAGCCACCACCTGGAGACTGGCAACCCTATTCACACCTGAAAAGCTCAGACATTGTTCAGCTGCTGCTCCACTGGATAGGTCAAACTACCACATGTAGGTATACCTACCATATGTAGGTATGTATGTATGTATTTATTTATTTATTTTGGGATTTATATCCCGCCCTACCCGTGCGGCCCAGGGCGTATGTAGGAGGTATGTATGTAGGAGGTATGTATGCCGAAAAGGGGGGGGGGGATGGTGTGAAAACCAGGAGGATGGCATTCTCAACATGCCTTGTTCCGGATATTTCTGGTAGTGACATCAGCATGTTGCCAAACAG
>NW_015179746.1:0-569 GCF_001447785.1 Gekko japonicus
CACCCCTGGTTGCTGCCCCCTCCCCCATATGGGCTGGGTTAGAGGAGCCTCCAAGAGAGAACCTGGCCCTTAACCCCAGGTGCCACGCCAAGGGAATGGTGCTCCACTATGGGCATGGAATCTCAATGCTGCGGTGGCCCCCGCCAAACCTGCCCCATGCTGGCCGACCCTGACCCTCCTTGTTGAGGGGCGGCCAGCCCCACATCCTCCTTGGGCTGGTCCTGTCTCCCTGTGACCCTAGATCCGCCTCCTACCAGCTGCTGGTGGGCACCAGTTCCCCTGAATATACTTCCTCTGAATATAGTCTCCATTTCCGTGTCCTCCTTTTTGCCTTCAAAGGATTTCCCAGCAGCTGCACTTCCACTAAATGAAAGGACAATTTCATATACTTCCCACAAGTCCCTTGCCAGGCTTTGGTAGCATTTCCAAGCATGGCTTTATTGAGGGACACATACACACACACACACACTCACAAGGCAGCCAAAATAAGCAATGAATCCTTTCCCAAACACAAACAGTTTGCAAGCCCACACTTTTTTTATTTCACTGGGGCAATGGTATAAATGACT
>NW_015179747.1:0-564 GCF_001447785.1 Gekko japonicus
AATCTGCAGAAAACAACTGCCAGAAGTATCTAGATACACCTCCTTCCTACACCAACCCTGGTTCTTGCAACATGTCCGACCCAACATCCAATCCAAATGGAAGGAAGCAAATGTATCCCGTTTCTGTGACATCGTAGATAGAAATGGTCTATGCTCCAAGGCAGAGTTAGAAAGAAAACTAGGACTCGACATCCCCTGGTTCTTATATTTTCAACTTCGTCACATAGTGGATTAGAAAAAAATAGGCAAGATCATTTCTCTCCCACACACAGAATTTGAAGTCATCCTTAAACTATTTCAAACACAGAATAGAGGCATGATTTCTGCCTTATATAAACTACTAATAAGAGACAATAGTCCCAAACCCCTCACTTACCAGTCAGCCTGGCACCAGGATTGTAATAAAGTAATTGATGGTGAAACGTGGAATAAAATTTGGTCCGACAAAGGTTGTAAACCTCTATCCTTACCAGTCGACTTACATAAATTCAAAGTCCTATCTCGATGGTACTTAACACTGTTAAGATTACCCCACATGTCCTCCAAACATTCAGCAAAATGTTG
>NW_015179748.1:0-561 GCF_001447785.1 Gekko japonicus
CGCTCCAGCTGCCAGCCGGGAGTCCTCCGATGCGGCAAAATTCAAACTTGGCAACCCTAGCTCTGTGGGGTTTAAAACCCTTGCTTTGGCAGCAACTGCTATCACAGCACAAGGATGTTCACTGTGTGACTGAAGGTAAGCGGTGGCAGCCATTTTGTGGCTGGCTCTGCCTTCAGCAGCAGCCATTCGGTGGCCACACTCGCCACACGGTGGCCAAATCTGCATTTGCATTTCAAAATCATTTTCGTGTTTCTGTGACGCCTGCCTTTCTCTATGCTTGTTTGAATGTCGTTTGGAGAAGATTCTTTTAAAGCAGTGCAGAGGTGCGATGACAGTGGAGCAACCCCAAAAGGACAATAAACAGATGTGGACAGTGCAAAAGTATGCTAGCACTGTTGTGGTGTGAAAATGACACCAAAATGTAGACAGCTTTTTTGAAGACGGAGTCAAAAGGCTGGGACACCAGTGGGAAAGACAAATGCAGATTCCGCCTGTGTCGGAACTCCAAAGGTGCCCACGAGCTCAAAGGAACCCCGGTCTACTATAATGGAAGAAAGAGAA
>NW_015179749.1:0-559 GCF_001447785.1 Gekko japonicus
AATTTGACTATTGCTGCTTCCATACTTTTTTTCCTGCACATAGAAAGCAGGAAGAGTTCACATTAAAAGGGAATGTCCACATAATATAATTCTCATTGCAAAAAACAATGTATGGCATTTAAACCTGTTTTAGTCAGCGTCAAAGGGAAATCCATGGACTGACTGTAGGGGGTTGTGAGACATCCCTCCATCACCAATACAAAGAGGGAGAAGCAGAGCCAAGCTGAGAATGTGAGTGATCAGTCCCACTCAGCCCCCACCTACTCTACCTCTTTAAAGGGCTTATTCCCTTTCCAAGTCAAGCCACACTGGAGTGTCACCACATCACTCATTAGGGAAAGTGAGTAGAAAGGGAGATTTCAGGACTAGGGGGGTCCAAGCATGGCACTAAAAGTGTGGGGGGGAACAGCAGCAGGGAGTGTCATGGGAACTCGTGTGTGGAGACACACTTGCTCCTATAAAGACAGATTCTGTGGGTAAGCATGTTGGTCTGCAGTAGAACAGCTAAACTTAAAGTGCAACGAGATTTTCAAGATATGAACTTTCAGACTCAAAACAC
>NW_015179750.1:0-559 GCF_001447785.1 Gekko japonicus
GGCGGTCATTGGGTTGCCATCTTTTGGTTTCTCCACTGCTTATGGTTGTCCATTTAAAATGTACTGGAGCCCGATCCTTTTCTATGATGGCTCCCACGTTGTAGAACAGATGCCCCCACAAGGTGAGAGGGCACCCAGGAAGGGGGAGGGGCACTTCTCTTAAAAATCTTCAGGAGATGTTGTAAAGCTGTGTTATTTGAATTTTAAAAAATTCATATATATATGTGTTTGTGTGTGTGCACCTGAAAGTCATGACAACCTCTGGTGACTGACCCCTACTAGGGGGTTGGAGGATATTCAGAGAGGTGGCTGAATAAAGCCTGCCCCCACCTCCCACCTTTGGCATTTCAAGGAGGTCTCCCATCCAAGTACTTCCCAGAGTTGACCCAATTAGCTTCCGAGATAAGCCAAGACTGGGCTTGCCTGAACTATCCAGGTCAGGACTGGGCCATTTTATTCGTGAGGGCTTTTAAGAGGCAAGTATTTTTGTGGGGTTTTAAATTATTATAATTATACAAGTGGGGGACCAACGATACTCGCGGGAGAGGAGGACCTCCGC
>NW_015179751.1:0-551 GCF_001447785.1 Gekko japonicus
TAATGTTTTATTGTGTTTTAATGTTAAATGTTTTTATCTGAAATTGTGTTTATTTTAATGACGGTACCCGCCCTGAGCCCGCCCGCGGGATGGGCGGGATATAAATGCAAATAATTAAAAAAATAAAGTCAAATAAAATAATTTGGCCCTTACCTGGAAAACTAATAGTGCTTCAGAATGAAAATATTTAAATCCTGCCTTTCCCATTGGCTCAAGGCAGCTTGGGGGGTGGGTGGGAAGTACTGTCAAACTACAGCCCAACTGCAGGGTTTTCGAGGTAAGAGACGAACGGAGGTGGTTTGCCATCGCCTGCCCTCACATAGCGACCCCGGACTTCTTCGGTGGGCTCCCATTCAAGGACTAACCAGGACGTTGCTTCTAAGATCTGAAGAGAATGGACTAGCCTGGGCAGTAGGTTCAGGAGGGACAAAAGGAAATACTACTTTACACAGAGAGTGATTAAAATGTGGAATTTGCTGCCAGAGAGTGTAGCGATAGCCACGGGAACAAACGGCTTTAGAGGGGGATTTGATAGATTCATGGAGGAGAAG
>NW_015179752.1:0-548 GCF_001447785.1 Gekko japonicus
TGTGGCTAGCTTAGGACAGGAATCCCCAACATGGTAGAACAGGAATCCCCAAACCTTCCCAATGCCCCCCAAGTGTTTTTACCGAATGGGCATGGCCAGGTGAGGTTTTTGTCCTCTAGGGCTTCTGATTGGCCACTGGAGACCTGATTTAAAACGATGTGCTACTTTTAAAAAGACATCCTGTCAAACATAGCTTCTGCTTGCAGTATTGAAGAGTTACTATTAGAATGATGCATGACCTCAGTTCCTGACATTTTGTGGTAGGCTTTACTTCCTCTGGCAGCCATTTTGTGGCTGCACCCACCGCCCTTGTGTCAGAATTCCAAAGCTTCCCAAGCGCTGAAAAAGACTGGGGGGACCCCTGACTTAGGAACACTCCTCAGGTAAAGTCCCCTGAAACCAAGTTTGAGTCCAGTGGCACCGTTTAAGGCCAACAAAGTTTTATTCAAGGTGGGAGCCTTCGTGTGCACGCACACTTCCCTCAGACACATTGAAATGGGAGTAAACTCCATTTCAATTTGTCTGAGGCACACGAAAGCTTACACCTT
>NW_015179753.1:0-626 GCF_001447785.1 Gekko japonicus
TATGCGCATATGTGCATGAGCGCATATGCATGCACACTCACCTGCAGTTTTTAAAAAAACAACTGGGCAGCACGCTCTGCGGCTGAGGTGGAACACTCATGCAGATGCCTGACCACAGGATGGCTGCACGTGTAACCCACAACAGGGTGTGGTTCCCTGCGCACTCATCACATGTGCCCACGATGTCTGAACACGGGGGAGTGCAAACAAAATGGACTGGCAGTCTGAACCTGCGGATCAGTTTCCACCACTGGCTTTTTAAAAAAATGTTTCCGCCTATATGCGCATATGTGCATGAGCGCATATGCGTGTGCACCCACCTGCAGTTTTTAAAAAACAACCAGGCTGCACGCTCTGCAGCCGAGGAGCGCATATGCGTGTGCACCCACCTGCAGTTTTTAAAAAACAACCAGGCAGCACGCTCTGCAGCCGAGGTGGAACACTCATGCAGATGCCCGATCACAGGACAGCTGCACGGGTGACCCACAGCAGAGTGTGCTGTCAGGTTGGTATACACTTCAGAGCGGTACAGTTAGGGGCAACGCCATATCACTCCAAGCTGCCAGTCTGTCCGCAGCCCATCTGGATGTCACCCTAGCTTTACTGCAACTTTCACCAAAACATTG
>NW_015179754.1:0-632 GCF_001447785.1 Gekko japonicus
AACGTCACTGCAGCATCACCTGGGAACACCCCCCCTTTCCTCCTCTTTTCTGAGTAACTTCTCCACCTCATCCCACACAGCAAGCACATCAGCAGCCTTTTCATACTTAACCTCATTTAGACAGGGTCTCTCCATCTCCACTCCGTATCGGCACAGTTTGGTGTAGGGGTTAAGTGCGTGGACTCTCATCTGGGAGAACCGGGTTTGATTCCCCACTCCTCCACTTGCACCCGGCTGGATGACCTTGGGCAAGCCACAGTTCTGATAAGAGCTGTCCTTGAAAAAAGAGCTCTATGGTTTTCCCTCAGATGGTCGTGGCCCCGCCCCCGGTGTGCCCGTGTCACTTCCGGGCGACGTGGATGTGGCGTGCGTGCGCGCTCCAGCCGCCAGCCGGGAGTTCCCCGCTGCGGCTGAATTCACACTTGGCAACCCTAAGTGTGTGTGTGTAATGGGTGTGGTTGTAAACAGACATATAAGCAGCATGCGGGCTAGCTACTGTATCTCCAATTTTCTGAAATCACTAAGTAAAGTATGAGCTGAGAATCACACTACGATGCATCAGCCTCAGCACTTTTCAAGAACGGATCTTGTTCCTCTGGAGATCAATTGTAATAGCATGAGGTCTCCAGGTG
>NW_015179755.1:0-561 GCF_001447785.1 Gekko japonicus
CACTTCTGCAGGAAATGACCCCTGGAGGTGGTTCATAGCTTGATGGTATTGCTGGATCCCAGCCTATAATTGGAGGCCCAAGTCTCTTCTGTGGCCAGTAACGCCTTTCATCAGCTTTGGCTGATACGCCAGCTAAAGCCTTTCTCGAAAAATGTGATCTGGCCACAGTGATCTATGCTGTTTACATCCAGTTTATATTACTGCAATGCGCTACATGTGGTGCTGCCTTTGAGGTCTAGAAACTTCCATTTGTCCAAAGTAAAGCAGCCAGGCTACTGTTAGAAATGTGTAGGGTTGCCAAGTCGTTGCAGTCGCCACAGCGGGGGACTCTGAGGGGGAGAGCTCTGAGAGAAAACCATAGAGTTTTCCCTCCGATGGTCATGGCCCCGCCCCCAGCGTGCTCGGCATCCTAACGTCACTTTCGGGTGACGCGCACGTCGGGGCGGGGTTCCCCCTGGGGCCCGATCCGCTGGCGGGGAACAGGCCTCTGGGGCGGGGGTTTCCCCGCCTCCCTGGGGGGATTAGGCAGCCCTAGGAATGTGGGATACAGGGAGTGTATCA
>NW_015179756.1:0-559 GCF_001447785.1 Gekko japonicus
ATATTGTGTTTTGGAAAATGTACATTATGTTTTCTTTCAACTCTCTTCTCACACCAACGTCTATCATTCTTTCTCTTAGGTCTTCCTTGATTTCTGACATGTCCTTTCAAGTCTTCATAATTAACTTTTACTGACAATTGCAGACGAAGATCCTTTCCTTCCTCATTTCTCTTTTCATTCTCTGTTGAAATAGAGAGAGACAGAGATAGAATTAGCACCTGGGAAGGCAGGTAAGGGCCAAAGGCATCTTGTTTTACTTGGTTTTATGCATTGGCACACAGTGCCCTTCCTTGTTAGCCGCCCTGAGCCCATTCGTGGGGAGGGCGGGGTAGAAATTTAAATAAATAACATAAATAAATAAATCTATGTGACTGCCGTGGAAAAGGATTGACGGCCCTTTCGCAGAATCATGGAATGGTAGAGTTGGAAGGGACCTTGCAGGTCATCTAGTCCAACCCCCTGCACTCTGCAGGAGCATAGCTGAAAGATAGCCCTACAAACCTGCAACATACCCGAAAGATGGTCGTCTGGCATCCACTTGAAAACGTCCAGCGAAGGA
>NW_015179757.1:0-559 GCF_001447785.1 Gekko japonicus
CAACTTTCCCCCAGGCCATCCTCCAGGCAGCTGGGTGCTGCAGGGAATCTCAGACACGGCAGCATACCTTGCACCTGGAAACCCACAAATTAGGGCAAATGGCTGGGAGAGATTATTTGAGCAGAAACGAGGCAGTGCCTTTCCCTGTGTAATGTATCCATCTCTGACCGCGTGCGCGGCCATTTCACCACGCGGTCAGGCGAAGCATCCGAGCTTTGCTCTCAGTAACAATGGGACAAGCGGATCCTAGCCGGCACCTATCGGCAGGCTAGGCTCCTGGCCGAGAGCCTATGGAACTCTCGGCCACTGTAAATAGCCAATCACGTGAGTGTGGGTGTGTTTGGGGAGCGGGATTTGTGCACATATAAACCAGCCTGTGAGCTGGGTACTCTCGTCTTGTTCTGAGCTGAAATAAAGTATGAGAGCTGAAATCACTAGTAAGTCTCAGTACTTTTCACCCTGGATGCACGCCAGCCCTGCTCTTGTGCCCGTGGCTGTTCAAGAGGGTGGAGACAGGGCCCCGCCTTCTTCCATATAATCATAGAATGTTAGAGTTGGA
>NW_015179758.1:0-547 GCF_001447785.1 Gekko japonicus
CGGTTCTCCCGGATTAGAGTCCGCGCACGGAAATGGGCATCTTTAGCTGGCCCATTGGAAACCCTGATAGTTGTTATGATTGGACTAAATATACACGAGAAGAAACTGATAAGGAAATAATTAGAACTGAACTTTGGCACGAGACCTTTATTTATTTAAAACATTTATCCATGATATGGATATGTTCGCGGCTGGTGTTTTGTTTTTTTTAAGAGGCGCCAGAACTCTCCGGAGGGGAATGAAGTTCTCAATCTGTATACTGAAAACTCATGAACTTTAAAACATTTTAAAAAGGAATTTTGTCAAAGATGTTCCGGAACTCTGTTCCGGTGCATCCCTCCAGAAAAAAGCCCTGTTACGAATGTGTTTGGTAAACAATATAACTGACTATGCGATGTTACACTGAGGAATTACATCATGACTGTATTTTGGTTCGTCTAATAACCGCCTTTGGGTGAGGGCTGGAGCGGTCCCAAAATGACAGCTGATCTTTAAACTACACACATCACATGTTTATTAAAATATGTATTCCACTTCTCCTGGGGGA
>NW_015179759.1:0-550 GCF_001447785.1 Gekko japonicus
AACCAGACCAAGTACATTGGAACTCAACACGTCTTTCAATGCTCTGAAAATAGTGTCTGAAAATGTACGTGGCATTAATCATTTAATCAAAAGGAAACGCATTCTAACCCAAATCTCAAAATACCAAGCTGATATTGTGCTACTTCAAGAGACACATATCAAAAAACCAAATTAAAATATTTTTAAATCATCCAAATTCCCATTTCAATATATGGCAAACGGAACACCCAAATCAAGAGGTGTTGCAATATTGATAGCTAAATCTGTAAGTTTTACTTTTACTTCCAAATTAAGTGACTCTGGAGGAAGGTTTTTATTTGTGAAAGGACTACTAGATAACAAACCAATCACAATCGCTTCTTTGTATGCCCCCAATGATGGACAACTGTCTTTTATACGAGATACCTTAGACAAGCTCAAAAACTTTGCTGTGGGTGAGATTATCCTAGGTGGACATTTTAATTTCTGTGATAATATTTATGTTGTATGCTTTGGATCCTGTGTACGTGCTCCACTAAAGGTGTTGCTTTCTTCTATAGCAAGGAATTTT
>NW_015179760.1:0-586 GCF_001447785.1 Gekko japonicus
GTTCCAACACAGATTGTTGCTGTTTTTCATTGTAGAATATTTTGTACTAAGATAATTAAATATACACAAGTACGAATCAAACTTAATAACCGCAGTTGTATGTATATATACTATTGTGTGTCATATAGCCAGGAGATCCTAAGAATGTCTGGCAGCCAGGAGTTCTGGCTCTTTTAGCATTCTGCACCACGAGGTGGTGAGCTAGACTTGTTTTTAAGGCAAGAGACATTTCAGAGGTGGTTTGCCCTTGCCTGCCTCTGCGTCACACCCCTGGTATTCCTTGGAGGTCGCCCTTCCAAATACTAGCCAGGGCCGCCCCTGCTTAGCTTCTGAGATCTGATGGGATCTGGCTAGCCTGGGCTATCCAGGTTTGGGGAGCAAGATAAGGTCTCACAGTGTTCATGTTTTTGGTGTAGTAGCTCAGAGCGTGGACTCTAGGAGAACCGGGTTTGATCCCCCATTCCTCCACATCAGGGGTCATTTCGTAGAAAAAGAGGTCCAGGAGCTCATTAGCATAACTAATTAGCATAACTTCTTTGCTTATGCCACCCCCCCTGACCCACTGTTCAGGCTCCACTGGACTGTT
>NW_015179761.1:0-556 GCF_001447785.1 Gekko japonicus
GAAATGTATATGATGGGACAGAATTGTGGTGGTGGGGGGTTGTATTAACAAATCTCATGCTTTGTTAATGCTGCTTTGCTCCTATCTCCTACATCTAATGAGTAAAATATTGCTAAGTGTTTCTCTCTGCCAAGAATCTGGGAGTAAAGCATCTTATAGCATACTCTTAAAGTGGGGCAGGAAGAGATCGGTTTGGGCAGCTCCCTACCTCCCTACCGCAGCTCCTTGAATGCCAAAATGAACAAGCAGCAAAGAGCCTCTAGCAGGGTGATGTTTAAGTCCAGTTCTTCAAGGAGAAACAGGTTACCTTGTTACTGTCCTTACGTAATGACTGGTAGGAGGATTAAAGCCCAGTCCTCTGTAGTCTTAGTGGAACGTAACTGCTGTTGGAATCAGGGGGACTTGCATTGGAAAAAATCTGTAAGGTCAGATTCCAAGTTATTACTTGAGACAGCATCTTTCCGGTGAAATTTCAGTCCCCCTTTCACTGGCTAGGCAGCCCTGATAAACCTGTGAACCAATTGAAGCTGCACCAATCCCAGAAAGAGGAAATGGC
>NW_015179762.1:0-549 GCF_001447785.1 Gekko japonicus
AAACGCAGAAGAGCAGACTGGATTCTGTTATTCCTGATCATTTGGAAACCCTGTGTTAGAGCAATAGATTTAAAATCAGAACGCTAAAGAGGCTTTTAAAAAGTTGGGGACCACAGCATTAAAGCAAAGGCACTTCTGTTTCCATAAGAAGGGGGGAAGTAATTTCCGCTGATTCGCCCTTCTTCAGCCACCTGTGCCATATCCCTGAGGGTCCTCCCTCTGCTTTTTGGAGGAAGCAGGGAGATGAAGAAGCAAGGGTGAGGTGCAGAAGCCACATTTTTCATGGCTAATTAGATCTAAGCTATGGAGCAGGGGCCTCTAATCTTATTGACACTATGGACATTTGGGGAATGAGCACCACCATGAAATGGCTGATGTGGGGAAGTGGGGGAAATCACAAGTTTAGAAGGTTACAAAAAATGTGTGCTCATGTAGATTTACCCGACATTGTATTCTGATTATTCAAACTGAGAATTGCTATATCACAGAGTTAAGGCGTTTACCCTGTGTCACGTCGGGAGTCCTCCCCTGAGGGGAGGGGCGCCTCAG
>NW_015179763.1:0-557 GCF_001447785.1 Gekko japonicus
GCAGCTCCAACTGACTGAGACTTAAAAAAAAATAACGGAGCAAATGGCTATAGGTATAGGAATGGGATGGTATGGTATAGGAAATGGATGCCAACACTAAAAAAGTCAAGAAAAAGGTGCAAAAGCTGGAAAAGAAACAAGCTTTGTAAGAATCACAACTTTTACAGCTGCAAATGGAGAAAGAAAATTTGGTCCTACGGTTTCAAGGGGTCCCAGAATTAAAAGGCGAGAGTCTAAAGCAACTCCTGAGTGAAGCATTAGCCCCAGTTACAGATTTGAAAATGGAGTATCTTGCAAGTGAAATGGATGTGGTCTACAGGTCCTATTCTGTGTACATTAAGAAGAATAATCTACCTGGGGAAATAGTGGTCAGATTCTCGAAAAGGGATGTGAGGGATTCTATCCTGAAAACAACTACAGGAACACCCTTGAAAATCAGGGACAACATCATCAGGATTCTAAAAGACATCCCATTTGAAATAAGGCAAATGAGGAAGAAATATAAAGACTTTATTCTTTTTCTACAAACAAACTATATGATAAAAAAGAAAAGATTG
>NW_015179764.1:0-563 GCF_001447785.1 Gekko japonicus
TGGCGCTTCCCAAGCTGCAGGGCAAAAGGAGCTTGGGGGGGGGGCGTGTCCGGCTAAAGCGGCAGGACAAAGACCGAAAGGAAGCTGGAGAGTGCTCCTGATCGCCCGATCTCAAAGGGGACCCCGCAGAAGTAGAGAAAGGGACAGAGGAGGGCGACCAAGACCTTTAGGGGGTTGCAGAAACTTTCCTACCAGGAAAGGCGGAAGAGTCCGGGGTGGTTCCTTTTAGAACACAAGACGACTGGGGAGGGGGGGACAGGATCAGTGTTCCCTCTAAGCTAAGTTAGTGTGAGTCAGCTCACAGTTTTTTAGCCTCCGGCTCACACATTTTCCTCCCGGCTCAGGAAGGCAGGCTCCTGGAGCAAACTGATTTATTCAGTAGCCAAATCACTGGCTCACAACTTTAATGCCAGGAGCTCACAGAGTATAATTTTTGGTCACAAGACAACATTGGACATGATAGGGGTCTGTAAAATTAGGCACGGGATGGAGAGAGTTGACAAAGAGGACTTCTTTCTCCTCTCCCAAAGGAGGACAACTCCAGGGCGTCCAATGAAGCTGAC
>NW_015179765.1:0-501 GCF_001447785.1 Gekko japonicus
AGCGAGTGCCTAGACTTTGAGTCCGTCGCACTAAGTTTTGTGGTGCACAAGTAGAACAGAAAGGTCACTGAGACAGGAATTGTATAGTAACAATAAAGAAGATTTATTTATTTACAAGGAGGTTTCGAGGAACAGATCAGCAGCACAGGTCTCCAGACAGACAAAGGAGAAACCTGGCGGAGGCACATTCATTTAGAGAGTAGTTTCAATTTCTTTAATATTTCCCAGCACAAACGGGCTTTTACCGATTAGCCACTAAGCTGGATGCTAAAACAGACACAGGATTCTACCCACACTAGCCTGCCCTTTCCCAAGAGTCAGACTAGATGGCACAAGGTCTGCTCATTGTCAGAGACAAGCCTAACCATTGGGTACTCTGTTCTCTCCCAGAGGTAGAGCCAAACGACTCTGTCACACTGCCAAGCAGAACCACCCTTCTCTTTGTCCGCTCCTTTCCTGAGCCATACCTGAGCTCTTGTTGGGTATTACAAGTTGAAAACA
>NW_015179766.1:0-554 GCF_001447785.1 Gekko japonicus
GGCATCCTTGGGGCCAGGGACAGACAGGCAATTTAAAGTCCCCAACCTCTGTGGTCTCTGGGGAACGTGTGGGGAAAGCGGGGCCTCAGGTAGGCAGGCCCCCAGCCATATATGACATATAATTGTCAAGATGCATCAAAACCTGTTATGTATTGGGACTGAATCATTCCAGGTCTGTCACATCAGAGACTGGCTGAGCTTGGAGCACAAGAACAATAGCCTGCCAGGACTCTGGAAGTAACCAATCTAGTTGTAATGTTATGTAAATAGCCTATCACTGGGAGTGGGGTGTGTTTGGGTGTGGCAATTGCATGCTTTTTAACAGAGCTGAGGCTCTGGAGTCTTGTCTTGCTGTTGCTGTAATCACAAATAAAGTTGAGCTGATCACTAGACTTGAGCCTGCTCATCCATGGAACCCACTATTTAACCAAACGTAAGATGTCTTCGGAATCTCAAACAGCAGATCTTTTTCTACCGTTCTGTAGAAACTGTAGTCGAGTGCAAAATTTAGAATACCGGCATTCACTTTCCAAACAAGAGAATATGGTTTTGAG
>NW_015179767.1:0-592 GCF_001447785.1 Gekko japonicus
GGAGCTCATTCCACCAGGCAGGAGCTGCCGCCGAAAATGTCATCAGGCAGGCCGCTCTGTAAGGTGGGGGCCACACCAGAGAATGTGTGCTGACGAGCAGTCCTTGACCTTGCCTATTTGCAGAGGAGCAGTTGCAGAAGGCCCTGAACGCAGGCTTCCAGGGGGCCCCCCTGGCCACCAGCAGGGGATGAGGGGGTCGGGTTGCCAGATCCAGGTTGGGAATCTCCTGGAGATTTGGGGATGGAGCCTGGGGAGGACAAGAACCTCAGTGGGGTGTTGTTGTTGCTGTTCAGTCACACAGTCGAGTCCTGACTCTTCGCGACTCCATGGACCACACCACGCCAGGCCCTCCTGTCTTCCACTGTCCTCCGGAGTCTGCTTAATTTCATGTTCGTTGCATCTATGACACTGTCTAACTATCTCATCCTTTGCCGTCCCCGTACACATTTATTGATTTTCTTATATTCCTTAAAGTCCCCGTCTTCTTTGACTTTCAGTCTTTCCCAGCATCGGGGTCTTCTCCTCCAGTGAGTGCTCCCGTCTCATTGGTGGCCCAAAGTATCTGAGCTGCAGCTTCAGTATTCTGGCCTTC
>NW_015179768.1:0-557 GCF_001447785.1 Gekko japonicus
CACATGGATTGCTCATCTGTACTGGTCCCGAGGTGACTGAAGCTCTTGGAATTTGGACTCCCTATACCTGCCCACTGAGCTGCACACCAGAAGGTCTGTAGTTCTGCAGTTCGAGACCCTAGTGCTGCGTGATGGAGTGAGCTCCCGTCTCTCGCCCCAGCTCCTGCCGACCTAGCAGTTCAAAAGCAAGAAATTGCAAGTAGATAAATAGGTACCATTTTGGTGGGAAGATAACAGCATTCCGTGCATCTCGGCATTTAGTCATGCTGGCCACATGACCATGGGAATGTCTTCAAACAGCGCTGGCTCTTCGGCTTGGAAACAGAGATGAGCACCGCCCCGTAGTGTTGGATTCCACTGGCTTTTGAGCAAGGAAAACCTTAACCTTTACCTTTTTACTGGTCCCAGGGTGACTGAAGCTCTGGGAATTTAGTCTCCCTATACCTTCCCACCTTAGTGGCCCTGTTCTGCCAAGCCATGATTTACCAACTGGAAGTCTCAGAGTGTTGAACTAGTATCTGGAAATATCAGGTTTGAACCCCCACTTGTGCCATGGA
>NW_015179769.1:0-552 GCF_001447785.1 Gekko japonicus
GGTAGCGGCAATGGCGGTGGAGCAGTTCCAGGCAACCCAGTGGAGCAACGTCGACATCGGAGGCGGAACCCGGAGAGGTGGAGGCTGGAGAGCGTGCTGACGTGCGGTGCGGCGGAGCCACCAAGGACATTAGCCGGAGCCGACATGAAGCTACGCGCCAGAACGAGGCCTGCCGGAGGAAGCTACCCGGAAAAGACCGGCTCCAGAAAAAATGGCACCAGAAGGACGCCGATACCCGAAGCCGCTAGAGGAAGCCAGAAAAACAACAAGCCCTGGGTGCTGGTAGGCAGACACCACCCATCAACAATGTGGCCCTAGTTAGGGAATTTGGAATATGTATGTAAACCGCTCAGAGACCTGCCAAAAAGGTTAGAGCGGTATATAAATTGAATGTATAAATAAATAAATAAATAAATGTACAATGTCAAAGATGGAAGGAAAAAACCCTCAATGGACCAATCATGCTGGAATAGACTTTGTCGGTCCACATTGGAGATGTTGGGATTGCATTTTAAAGAATGCTGGTGTTAAGTCACTCGCTTAACAAAGCAG
>NW_015179770.1:0-552 GCF_001447785.1 Gekko japonicus
GAAAGAGTCAGCAAAGCCAGGTCATTATTCGGCAAGCAAATACAGGAAGTAAAATGCAACAAAATGCCCTTCTTCCAAGAAGTATGAACAGTCCAGAGATGCACAACCAATTACGCTTACTTGGCCAGAATGCTGCTGCTTCACATTGCTAGTATAGCCGTGGAGTCCAGGCAGGCCCTTTGTGGATCTGGGCCATCCACCCAGATGCAGCTCCAGCCTGGCCTGGCCCAGTCTTGCCAAGATGTCTGTGAGCAAGCACCTGAAAGTGCTATGTTCATCCCCGTGAGAAACTTCTAGCATGGACATCATTGCCAAAAATCAAACCTCCAGACCTGTATCTTGCTAATTAAATTTTGTTAGAGTGCCCCTGATTATAGCCATGGTTGTATGTTAGAAAGAACAAGGTGTCAGGGGGTTAGATTTAGCTTGTTGGTAGTTGAACTAACATCACTTATTTGCTTAAAGGGCCTGAAGAGCACTAAGGTTGACTAATCAACATCTCTTGGTAGTCCCCAGCTCCAGAGATGTCTGATTTGCCTCGACCAGGGCCAG
>NW_015179771.1:0-564 GCF_001447785.1 Gekko japonicus
GGACTAAGTACCACACAGTTCCCTTAATGGACTGCAAAATGTACATTGCAGCACTGCTTTTGCAATTGTGTTGGGTAATCTTTGCTCTGATAATCTGAACGATGCGGGTTTCATTTTGATGCAACACAGGATGAACCATATCCACCAGTGTCTTGATTCAACGTTCCATGCAAAGCAAGCTAACATGCTCCAGTTGACAGGGTCTCTTGATATGGAGAACACAAATTGACCAAATATGCAAGGTTATACCTTCTTCACATTTGGTACAGTTTGATTTGCTTAATGAATATTAAAAAGGTAAAGGTTCCCTTGCTCGAAAGCCAGTCAAATCCGACTCTAGGGTTGCGGTGCTCATCTCCGTTTCACAACCGAAGAGCCAGCGCTGTCCAATGATGTTTCCGTGGTCATGTGGCTGGCATGACTAAACACCAAGGCGCACGGAATATAATAAAATATTATACTAAACCATTGCATAGGTTTTTACCTTGTAAATAAATAAATAACATTTGTAGTATATAATGGACATCTAAAAATACATTCAGCTGATAAATAATAGAAAATGTT
>NW_015179772.1:0-540 GCF_001447785.1 Gekko japonicus
GCTGATAAAGCAGGGGCAGGTGACCTTTTTTGGACATAATGCAAAAAAAAAAAAATCTACCTGTGCTAACAAATCAAAAGGACAAAGAAGATAAGAGTTGTATTTGCCCAGATGCAGTGGGAGTCAAGCCCCAGATGTAGAATTTAGAAGACTGCTATTTTCTAGAGTGTAGTGAATAAATGTCTGCATTCATTACAGGAACGAGCCCCTGAAGTCCTTGTACTTTTCTTTCCTTGTGTGCTGTTCAGATATTGAAAGTTTTACGGATTTTTGGGAAGCCACAGTTTGCTGTAATGTGGACTGAATGGCCACTTGTGGTTTGTCTTGCTTATAAAGATCTGACTCCAGGACAGCATGAAAATTCTGCATAGGAGCTATTGTTTTTTTCAAAATTCAATAGCTGGCATGCTTTTAAAACATGTGAACAGATGATCTAATTAAGACATCTAGTGTGTGTGTGTAACTTCACGTATCTATCACTTTGGATATGGTTCCCACCATATTGATGACAATGATACTATAGTATTGGTACCTATGACT
>NW_015179773.1:0-554 GCF_001447785.1 Gekko japonicus
TCTTCATTATTCCCATTAATCCTCATGTGTTCCCTGTACATGATGCTTCCTTCTTTTCTGTAATCACAGGCTTTGGGTTAAATTGATAATTTGGATAAATTGATAATTTGATGATGTTTGCCAAAACACACACACACACTCTCCGTTATGTCAGGTCTTAGCTAAGGCATGCACTTTTTGTGAGTGAACACAGCCAGAAGTTATATGCTATGGCCTCCAAGGATCATGACCACTCTACCCCCCCACACACACTAAATTTTGTAGTTAAGTGTTTTTAGGAAGTCAAAAGGGCCAGATGAGGCTTTTGCCTAGCAGGGCTTCTGAATTGCCATTGAAGAGCTGATCAGCTGTGCAGATTTTCAGAAACATTGCTGAGGCATCAGCTGCCACCACAGCACAAGGATCTTCACTGCGTGACTGATTGTAAGCTGTGTGTATGTAAGAAAATATTTTAAAACAATACATTCATTTAAAAAGACATCCTGTTACACAGGGCTTCTGGCTGGGATGTTGAAGTCTTATTGTTAGAACTAGGAATAAGGCTCGTTGTGGAA
>NW_015179774.1:0-544 GCF_001447785.1 Gekko japonicus
TGTGAAGCTGTTAAAATACGTGGACTTTTTCCCTTTGGGATAGCAGAAATTACCTCACTCTGTATCAAATACTCATCAGGTCCACGTTCCTGACTTTCACCAGCTAAAACTGGGCCTGGTCTCGCAACACCTCTGAGAGGCTGTCTCTCATCTTCAAAAGTTTCAGGTGTCCTCTCACTTGGAACAAAAGATTTTGGCTGTAGCTGGTCAAGGCGTCGACCCTCAGGGGTCGACGTCTGGATAGTTTCTGCTTGTTGAGGGGAGCTTATCTTCTCACTGAGAAAAGACCTTGCTTCACTGTGAACGGAGGGCACCGGAGGCAAGCCCTTATGGCTTCCTCCAGCAGATGGAGCTACGGGGCCAGTTTCTACTTGGGAAGCCTTCAGTAACAGCACTTGCGCTTCTCAGGACGCCGGAAAATATCTCACCATAGGCAGAAGGCTTCTGCTGTAGCATGCGCTGGGTTTCTCCCTCAGAGTTACCACCGACAAGCACTGTCTCTATACCTGTGGGACTTCTGCCTTGTATAACGGGCAGCTTCATC
>NW_015179775.1:0-465 GCF_001447785.1 Gekko japonicus
AGATGGCGTACCATAAGTATGGCACCCAAATACCTGGCTCAGCAGTCTCCCAACATAACAAGATAATATGGCTCACTTTTCAATTACGACCAGCCCAACACCCCCAATGTTAGTAGTGGGCGTTGATGGTAATAGTGGGTGGCTCCTAATTAAAGGCCTGGTGGAAGAGCTCCGTCTTGCAGGTCCTGCAGAATTGCAGAAGATCCCACAGGGCCCTGATCTCCTCCGGGAGCTCATTCCACCAGTAAGGAGCCACCACAGAAAAGGCTCTGGCCCTGGTGGCAGCGAGCCTGGCATCCTTGGGGCCTGGAATGCGACCCTGACCATAGTGTTCTCTGGGGTATGTATGGGGAAAGGCGGTCCCTCAGGTATGTCGGACCCTGTCCATATAGGGCTTTAAAGGTAAGTACCAGCACCTTGAAGTGAATTTGGCACACTATTGGCAGCCAGTTCAGTGCCTTCAGC
>NW_015179776.1:0-524 GCF_001447785.1 Gekko japonicus
CTGTGGGGTGGGGTGGTAGTGGGCGGGGGTTTTTCCCTTGGTTTTTTTTTGTTTTTTGGGGGTTTTTTTGGGTGGGGGTCTTGAAGTACATATATATTTTTCGTTTATTAGTTATTAGTTACCATTTTTGTGTGTGGGAGCGTTACATTAAATTTTATTGGATAAATTAAAGTCAGAGCAGTGGTGTTAAACGTTATTTTAATCGCATTTTGGTGGCATTAGTTGTAACGCTAAGAACCCTCATTTGGCGTAACACCAATTGTGGGTCTTACAGTGAGCAATTTGTTCTAGGGGTTTTAAGGTAGATGTTAACTGATGTGTAATTTTGGACTTATAGATTAATCTCTGTGTATATATTATAACAGAGCAAACCTAGTTTTAGTGTCTTAGAGTTTTTTGAGATCCGTAGCATCTACCGTCTATTTGCATTCCTTAGGATAGTAAAGGTTCATACCATTTATAGGGATTTTGAGAGTTTAGCAAAACTTTTCTTTATTTACAGTAGTAATGAAACAATTAAATAT
>NW_015179777.1:0-544 GCF_001447785.1 Gekko japonicus
ATTAAGAAACACCTCCTGTGCCTCTGGAATGACGGGTAAGGATGTCTGACGCTTGCGGTGGGAGCGGATTTGCTCGTGTGCTTAAACGGACAAGACTCTCTGAGTTGCCGGTGGGGGTCTGGGAACCTCGCCTCCATTCTGTCCCTTGTGTTTTAAGCGGACTTCTTGTGCCGTTAGAATGGTGTCGGTACTCAGAAGCGGGCCAAACAAAGCTATCTTGGAAGGGAAACCAGTTCGTTCCCTGCAAGCAGGTCAGGTCGCAGAGATCGGGTGCAGTTTTCGCATTCTGTACCACTGAAACGGAAGAGCCAGTGCATCACTTTTTTTATTCCTTTTATTTATCTGTTAAAACACTGCTATCCCACCTTTCCTTCTGGTTCAAAGTTGATGTACAGAAAATAATCCTGTCTATGTGTGTTTCCCCAGCCCAATTTGAGAAAACACTCAGTACAATCCTGTAGAGCAGAATCAGATCTTGTACTTTATTGATCCACAAAGGAGGAAGGTACAGATCCAATAGGAAGAAGAAGAGGAGATTGGATTT
>NW_015179778.1:0-541 GCF_001447785.1 Gekko japonicus
TAGGTGCACCGGAAGATGCTGTCCCCTTTATCCTCCAAGACCACCTCCACGGTGTCGCGGCGGCCCTGGGGGTCCACGATGACCACGCCCACATCGCCAGTCCCTGCACCTGGTGGGCAGAGACTCATTCAGAGACTCAACAGGCCTCTGCTGTGCTCAGGCCCCCTTCCCCCAAATAGGTCCTCCTTTCAGTCCATGAATAGACGGCACTCGCCAAACGGCACAAAGACGGGGAATCTGGTTGAGGCCCGTAGCCAGGATTTTGTGGCTTGCGGGGCAATTTGTTTTCTGGTGGGGCTGAAGTTCCCATTCCAGAAAGAAAAGCCATTTAGCCAATAGTAAGCTGTTGTCAGGATAGATCTCTAAATTGCAAGCTGCCAACCACTTTAGATGACAGTTCTCAGCTGCTGCAAGTTAATCACTTCTGCCAACCGAAGCAACAATTCTGATAACAAGCCAGCAGGTGAGGGTAATGACTTCTATCATCAAGAAAGCTAACATGTAGGCATGTTAAAGAGACCAGTTTCTTGACACAGAGTTA
>NW_015179779.1:0-542 GCF_001447785.1 Gekko japonicus
CCCAGCACGCCATCTGACCGCACCCAAAGAGTGAAGTATAAATTCAATCTCTTCTTCCTCCTCCTCCTCCTCCTGCTCCTCCTCCCTCTAAGCTGTGTGAGCGCCTGCTCATGAACACAGGAAGCCCCATTCGGCAGCAATCTGGAACCATGCCGGGTCTTTCACTGCCCATTGCCCATTTGAAGATTACAGCCGTTATATTCCGCTCAGGGTGTGAACTGCTCTACTCAGTGGATGATGGGGTGGGGGGTTTAGAGGGAACATGGCCACTGAGTGAGTTTCTGGTAGGGTTGCCAGGTCCTGTCTAGCGCTGGGGATGGGTGGCACAGTTGTCAGATCCAAGTTGGGAAACTCCTGGAGATTTGGGGATGGAGCCTGGAGAGGACGGGGACTTCAGTGAGGAACGATGCCATGCCTACCCCTCCAAAGCAGCCATTTCCTCCAGGGGAACTGATCTCAGTTGGTGGCCAATCTCCAGGCCTCCCCTGGAGGCCGGCAACCTTAGGTTGATATGACCAGGGCTATTTTTGGGCGGGAACGCA
>NW_015179780.1:0-538 GCF_001447785.1 Gekko japonicus
CTCCAAAGCTTAGAGGGAACATTGCTTCCGATGCGTAGGGTTTCCAGCCCTGGGTTGGGAAACAACCAGAGATTCTGGGCATGACGCCCAGGGAGGGCGGCGTTTGGGGAACAGAGGGACCTCAGCAGGGTATAATGCCATAGAGCCCACCCTTTTCTAAGCAGCCGTTTCCTCCAGGGGAACTGACCTTGTCATCTGGAGGCCAATTGTCGTAGTGGGCAGCGCTCCCTCTAAGCTGAGTTAGTGTGAGCTAGCTCAGTTTTTTTTTAGCCTCTGGCTCACACATTTTTGTCTTCGCCCAGAGAGGATGGCTCCAGAGCAAACTAACTGATGCAGCAGCCAACTTGCTCGCTCACAACTTGAATGTCGGCAGTTTACAAAGTAGAGTTTTTGCTCACAAGACGGCATGACTTAGAGGGAGCATTGGTAGCGGGAGGTCTCCAGGTGCCGCCTGGCGGTTGGCAACCCATCAGATAAGCCTGCGGTCAACCACACTCCTGTGTTTTGTTGGAAAGAGGAAGAGCCCAGTAGCACCTTA
>NW_015179781.1:0-549 GCF_001447785.1 Gekko japonicus
TAAAATTAAAAATATTTCCTTTTAGTTAACGACGAACTTTTCCCACAACAAAATGCTCAATTATTACCCCTCTTTAAATAGATAGACAGACAGATAGATAGTAAAGGTAAAGGTTTCCCTTGCTTGAAAGCCAGTCTTTCTGACTCTAGAGATGCGGTGCTCATCTCCGTTTCCAAGCTGAAGAGCCAGCACTGTCCAGAGACGTTTCCGTGGTCACGTGGCCAGCATGACTAGATGCCAAGGTGCACGGAACGCTATTAACTTCCCACCAAAACAATACCTATTTATCCACTTGCAATTTCTTGCTTTCAAACTGCTAGGTTGGCAGGAGCTGGGGCCAGAGACGGGAGCTCACTCCGTCTTGCAGCACTCGGGTCTCAAACTGCTGAACTACTGACCTTCCGGCAGCCCCATATATATAGATACACTTGCTTAAAAAGGCAGAATCCTTGCATAAAGGTCATTGTTTTTAAGGCAATGTTTAGCTATTGAACTGAAACCCTAAGAGCTCTGGATACTCTCCTAGTGTGGATTTAAATTATGATGCCT
>NW_015179782.1:0-541 GCF_001447785.1 Gekko japonicus
GGGTTAGGGTGCTGGTCCTTCAAGATCCGCATTCGGATTTTCACTGGGCTGTTTGGCTCACTGGCAGCACCACCCTAAGGAGAGCGACTGTTGACTTCCTCGTGGATGATTTCGGGTCAGTCACACTCTCGCAGCCCGGCCTCCTTCCCAGAGTTTTTGTGAGGACAGAACGGGTGAAAGAAGAACCAGGTACCCTGTCCTGATGGCCTCACAGGGGTTGGAAGGGTACTGTCCCTGGTGGTCCAGATCCTTCTTTAGTTAGTTAAGCAGAGTGCACAAGGCTCTCACGCAGCAGTGCTTGTATCAGACCTGGCCATGGGCTTGCAAAGTTACTGAGGCCCCGGTCACGCGGAAGGATTTGATCCGCAAGAGGGACGGATCGGGGGCGCATCGAGCGGGCGCGATCACACCGCAACATCTGGGAAGTGGGGTGCACCCGTCCCCGATCCGTCCCTTCGGCCCACAAACGCGCATCAAAAAGGTACTAGCAAAAGAGTAGTACCTACCGGATTATGTGCGGCAACAGAAGGCATCTGGTCGG
>NW_015179783.1:0-545 GCF_001447785.1 Gekko japonicus
TCCATAAGTAAAACCTTCCAACAAGTACATACTCTCCTCCTTCTTAGGATAACACTGCAACCAGTGCTTCAGCTACTTCAGCTTAATTGGGCTGGGTCTCCTTTTTAGCAGGTGGGTTGGCACCCTTCCCCTGGGTTACTTACCCCCCCCCATTGCTCCTTGGACCCTGTCTGGGATTTCACCCTAGGGCATACTGTGAACACTGGGGTGGTGGTGGTTGGGCTGCACACAAAGGGCACCCATATCAAAACTTGCAGGCCCTACAGCCACATACCCCTTAGGAGCAGAGTTCCCTCTAAGCTGAGTTAGTGTGCATTAGCTCACAGTTTTTTAGCCTCCAGCTCACTCATTTTGTCTTAGCTCAGAAAGGATGGCTCCAGAGCAAACTAATTTATGCAGTAGCCAAATCACTCACTCACAGCTTTAATGCCAGTAGCTCACAAGGTAAAATTTTTGCTCACAAGACTCCGTAGCTTAGCAGGAGCATTGTTTGGAAGCAAAGCAGGACTTGTTGAACAGCCTGCCCAACCTGGACATGGGTACCT
>NW_015179784.1:0-546 GCF_001447785.1 Gekko japonicus
ATTTTATTTAATTATTTCAAAATTTTAATATTTTTTTTATAACCTGAAAAGGTTCCAAAATTGTCAATTTGCTCCATTACATGGGCCTTAGTGGATCAGGTTGCACTCTAGCCCTAACAGGCCAGATGGAAGAAAGCAAAGCACACTCTAGGTTGGTCATCATGCTTACCATTATCTCTTCTTAATGACATTAAATGCTACCAGTGTCCAATTTACTATGAAGAAGATACTGAGGTTAACTGGTGTGGTTAGTCCAGTCACCATTAGTTAGCACAGTGTTTAAATAAAGCTACAAATGCAGGAGCAGCACTTTACCACGGTACTCAGCTTACAAAGCTACACAGAGTCACATTGCAAGTTTAGAAGAGAAATACCTCTCTCTTTATTTGAGAAGTACACTTTGGATAGGAAAGAGTAGAGACAAGAATCTAACTTAGTAGCTAAAGGATGGAAGAAATAGCAAGAGGCCCAGCTGCCTCATGGTGCCAAGAGAGTACCGCATCTCTCTCTCTTGGTTCTTGCTGGTAGAGAACTTCTCTTCACCTG
>NW_015179785.1:0-533 GCF_001447785.1 Gekko japonicus
GAAAAGGACTCCCTCAAAATCTTAACAAGCATATGCTAACAATGGTGGAAAGCAAAACAATGGCCCACGGACTGGAAACACTCATTTTACATTGTAATTCGAACAAAAGGAGACCTCAAAGGCTGCAGCGACTACAGGACCTTCGCATTAATTTCTCATGGGAGTAAAGTGATGCTCAAAATCTTACCACAAAGATGGTTACCACGTATCGAATGAGAAATGCCAGATGTTGAAGCTGGATTCAGAAGAAGACAAGGTACTTGAAATCGTACTGCACGTGTAGGTCGGTAGAATTTCAGAAGAAAAATCAGGTGGTGTTTCATAGATTACAGCAAATCTTTCGACTGTGTGGAACATGAGAAGCTATGGCTGGTTTTTAAGGAAATCAGACTGCCACATCATCCATTTCCTTTGATGTGCAACCTGTACTCTGGACAAGAGGCCACTGTTAGGATAGGAGATGGAGAAACAGAATGGATTCCAAATTGGCAAAGGCGTCAGACCACAGTGTATTTTCTCTCCCTTTCTCTTCA
>NW_015179786.1:0-555 GCF_001447785.1 Gekko japonicus
TTCAGATGCAGAACTGCCAGGGAGGTCATAGGCATGGGGCAACCAGGGCCCTGCAACGAGGGGAACTGTGTTGCCATCTCCCACTGCTGGTCCCTGCGCCCTCCAGGGTTGCGCATCTCTGCACTGCCCTTCTAGGGGGAATGGGATGGGTGGGTGGCTGCAAGGCATGGGAGGGAGGGTAAAGGATGGAGGCTGGGGGGGTTCCAGCTGCCCACCCCTCACTGCAATGGCCGCAATGGTTAGGGCTATCAACCTCCAGGTGGTGACTGGAGATCTCATGGGAGGAGGAGGAGGAGGAGGAGGAGATTGGATTTATAACCTGCTCTTCACTACCCAAAGGAGTCTCAGAGCAGCTTACAATCTCCTTCCCTTCCCCTCCCCTCAACAGACACCCTGGGAGGTAGGTGGGGCTGAGAGAGCTCTTTCCAGAACTGTCCTTGAGAGAACAGCTCTGTGACCCTGTGTCACACCAGCAGCTGCATGCGGAGGAGTGGGGAATTGAACCCGGTTCTCCCAGATTCGAGTCCATGACCTGAGTCAGATTGAGGTGACGAG
>NW_015179787.1:0-535 GCF_001447785.1 Gekko japonicus
TTATATCAGTGACCTAAATGAATTGTAAAAAATATTTTTAAAAGAACAAAATATACCCTTACATGTAAAGAACTGATATAGAAACACAGGACTGTGGAGTAGAGTTATACCAAGCTTCAGCTGGGAACCTCTGGGAGTAAATACAGGGTGAGGGGAAGCACTCTGGAGTCTTGCTGGCATGCTTACATCACTTCTGGTAGAAAATGAAAGTGACATGGTGGACACTCTAGCATTTTGCAAAACCTTTATGGTTTTACCTAGAACCAGGCAGGAGTACTGGTCTTCCTGTTGCAGAGAGCGAAAAGGAGGTATCATAGCATATTCAAAGAAGGTGGAGGCAATCACAATTACCTGTTTATCAAATGAAAAGAACACATATACCTTCAGTTGTCACTTTCTGATGGCCATTAAGGCTTTCTTTGCCCATCGCAAAAAAAAGTTAGAAGCATGTCTTTCAGAGGTTGTCCTAGCATACATCACTGAGGATTTCCAAAGTTAATACTTACTACCTGATATGCACCATGTATAGTGTTTC
>NW_015179788.1:0-542 GCF_001447785.1 Gekko japonicus
AGTGCCACACACTAAGGTCTAGGGACACTGTTAACAGTGCCACACACTCAGAGGTCTAGGAACGCTGCCACATTTTTAAAAAGGAGAGTGGGGATCAAGCTTCCTCCCTTGCTCCTTCCCTGAGCTGGCGATCTCTTCTGAAGCCTGGTGCAGGAAATCCAACAGGAGGAGTGAACTGCCAGTTGTTCCTGGGTCCTAAAGGGACTCGGCTCTTTTGAGCTCAAAAAGGGAGATGCCGGCTGCAGTTCCCAAAGCTGCACTGGAAACATTTACGCCAATATTCTGATTCCGAACCCGACTCAGTCCTTTAGCACAATATTTTCTGCTAAGTGTGTGGAGTCATATTCGTGACTGCAATGCTGTAACTGTGTGACAGGCAATCAGGGGAGGGGGCCCAGGGGGGAGGGAAAGCCGAGGCTTAGGGAGCAGGGCCCATAGAAACCACTAGGTGGCTGGGCCCCGTGAGTCCTGCAGTAGCTACGGGCCTGCAGACTGGAGTCCATGCTCTACATGCTCTAAACCACTACTCCAAACTGGCTCTC
>NW_015179789.1:0-602 GCF_001447785.1 Gekko japonicus
GTGTGCAAGGACTGCATCTGGCAGGAGACTCACTGAGGCTGTGGGAGACCTCACCAGGAATGTAATGACATCACTGGTGATATGAACATAAGAACATAAGATCATCAGAGAAGTCAATGTTGGATCAGGTCAATGGCCCATCCAGTCCAACACTCTGTGTCACACAGTGGCCAAAAATACCAGGTACCAACAGGAGGTCCAGCAGTGCGGCCAGGACACTAGGAGCCCTCCCTCTGTTGCCCCCCACCCCCAAGCACCAAGAATACAGAGCATCCCTTGCCCCAGCCTGAGAGTTCCTATCTACTGATGGACCTCTTCTCGATATGCTTATCCAATTCCCTCTTATAAGAACATAAAAGAAGCCAATGTTGGATCAGGCCGATGGCACATCCAGTCCAACTCTCCGTCACACCGTGGCCAAAAAGACCAGGTGCCATCAGGAGATCCAGCAGTGGGGCCAGGACACTAGAAACCCTCCCACTGTTGACCCCCCCAAGCACCAAGAAGACAGAGCATCACTTGCCCCAGCCTTTGAGTTCCTATCTTTTCATATGTCTGGAAGCAACGTCAGCCCATCTCCAGGGACACTCAGGCATTTGGCC
>NW_015179790.1:0-528 GCF_001447785.1 Gekko japonicus
ACTCCTAACCTCCAGCACTGGTACCAATGATGCTCCATCAAAGGTTGGGAGTGAGATCCCTAGACCCGGGCAGCCATGACTTAGGCACAGAACCTCCATCTTCATCGGATTCTATTTCAGCCAGCTCATTCTAAGCCATTCAGCCACAGTTTGTAATGTCAGCTCCAGACCGGCCACCCAACAGTGGATATAGCTGGGTGTCATCAGCATACTGGTGACAACCTAGTCCATGGCTCCGAGCAATCTGGGCAAGGGGGCGCATATAGATGTTAAATAACATCAGGGATAGAACCACCCCTTGAGGCTTCCACAAATCAGCGGATGCCTTCGGGACAGTTCTTCCCCAAGCACTATCCTTTGTCCCCGACCCTGGAGGAAGGAGGCAAGCCACTGTAAGGTGACCCTTTGAACTCCTGCGTCAGCAAGGCGATGGATCAGTAACTGATGGTCGACCATGTCGAACGTGGTTGACAGATCTAACAGCAATAGTACCACCATCCTGCCTCAATCCAGATGTCTACGGAGGTC
>NW_015179791.1:0-527 GCF_001447785.1 Gekko japonicus
ACTTTCTGCACGCAAAATACGTTTGCTGCCCCAGAGCCACAGTCCCTGCACCTCATGTGCCCTTGGGGCAGGAAGGAAGGGGATAAGCGGAGATCTGTAAGCAAGGGAACGTTTTGGCCAAGAACCTTCCAGAAAAAGAAGGGGTGGTAAGTTCTCATCAATCGGAACCATCAAGCTTCACTTCTAGCTGCAGTTTCTAGTAGAGTATCTCTGTCAGCCAGAACAGGGGTTAGCTACAACGGAGTCCAAACAGCATACCAGAAGTTTAGATGGCAAGAAGATGGGAGAGGGAATTTCAGAGTTCCCTCTAGACTGAGACATTGACATTCTTCTAACCCCTCCTCCCACAACTTAAGAAAACCCCTGCTTTGCTTACATCTTCATCTTGTGCCAATCCTGAAACTCAGTCCCTGGCACTAAGTTTCTATCTCTCATGCTTGGACAGGAAAGTGTGACGGATACAAGATCTCGAACCTTTCTGAATCCAGGAGGCATACTTGGGGCCGCATTCAATCATCCTGGCAAGA
>NW_015179792.1:0-533 GCF_001447785.1 Gekko japonicus
AAAAAAAAAAAAAAAGGTTCTGGGACTCAATCTCGAGTGGGCTTTTCAAAACATAAATATGTGGGGGACATTAGGTTGAGTGGATATCATGGGCACCGTTTATAACTTTGTTAGAAATCCACCGGTGTGTTTTATCTTTAAGGTAGGAAAGCGCAAGAGTCCAGTAGTACCTTAAAGACTGACACAGTTTGTGGCAGGGGGTGAGCTTTCGTGAGCCACTGCTCACTTCGTCAGATACAGCGAGAATGCGAGTCCATCTGTCCTTATACCTTGGAGAGTGGGGTGGTTTCAGATGCCCAACGACAACAGCAGGTAAATGACGAGAACAGGGGGATGTATCTGAAGAAGTGAGCCGTGACTCACGAAAACTGGTGCCCTGCCACAAATTTTGTTAGTCTTTACCGGACTCTTCCTCTTCTCTACTCCTCCAGACAGAGGCGGTGTGTGCGCACGCATCTCAGCGCCTGGAGGTCATAGTGACCTCTGGCAACTCCTACTGGGACGTGGAGGATGTTCGGAGAAGTGGCTTGATA
>NW_015179793.1:0-533 GCF_001447785.1 Gekko japonicus
AGCAGGGCTCAGGGCAGCTTCCAACAACTATATATACTATATACAATAGAATTCAACATTTTACCATTTTAAAATCTACATCTGTCAACCCTCTCCACCCATGGATAGTATAAACCTCCATCATGGTCCCCAGCCTTTTCATTATGGTGACCCACAAGTCCAGTTTTACTTGGTATGGTGACCCAGCCAGGGCTGGCCCAACGTTTTTTGTCGCTCCAGGCAGACTATGACCTTAGCACCCACCTAGTTCAGCATTCCATTTTCTACAGGGGCTAACCAGATGTTTTGGAGAAACCAACAGACATCACACAAAGGGTTCAGCTGCCCCCACTATGAACCCCAAGCAAGTGGCATTCCGACATACACAGCCTTTGCCTATAGAGGTTAGATTCCAGCCCCCCATCGCCCTCTCCTTCTCCATTATTCCCTCTAATTTCTCCTAAGATCCTAAGAAACTCACTCTAATAACCATCAGAACATGTTTTACTTGATCAACAGGTATATGCAGAGAAGACAAAATACCAACTAATGTA
>NW_015179794.1:0-524 GCF_001447785.1 Gekko japonicus
CATGCAAAGTGAGAGACATGAAGGGAAAATGGGGGAATCAAAGATGGAAAAAAAGAGCAAAACGTATTTCCGGGGTCCCCAAGAGGGTGCCCAGAGGAACTAGTGTGGCCAGACCCCCGGTTGGGGCGAGGTTTCCCCTGATTTCCAGGGCTCCAACCCACCGCTGGCCACCTGAACAGGCACGTCACTGTCATGATGACGTCACCCGGAAGTGACATCATCGTGTTGCCACTGTCAGGAGAGTGGCACCCTAGTTTTTGGGCAAACTCTATGGTTTTGTGGTCAATAAACCATAGAGTTTGCCCAGAACCTAGAACATCGCCCCCCTGATGTTGGCAGTGCAATGACATCACTTCCGGGTGATGTAATCATCCTGGGAAGATGACATCACTTCCGGGTGATGTAATCATCCCGAGAAGATCCCGGGAAGGGCCTGGGACCTCGCCTAGTTAAAGGGGCCTCGCCCCATTAGCTAACACCTTGTCTTCCGTCTGCCCAGCGTGGAAGGCGGGGAGCTCTTTGAG
>NW_015179795.1:0-537 GCF_001447785.1 Gekko japonicus
TTCCTTCTAGGGGTCAAGAAGAACCTCCATTGCTGTTCTTGCAGTTGTTGTTGAGAAACTGGTGGGCCTTGCAACGCACGCATGTTTCCAAAACCCCTTCTCAAGGTCTAACAGTCCCAACACCCAAGCATGCCCCTGGTTCTGTGGACCTACCTGGTGTAAACGGAGAGTTCAACCGGACGGTGAGGCAGACCGTTGCTGTGCTGACCTCCTTATCCAGCTGATCCTGGCCTTGGCACTCAAAGGCGGAGAGGGGGATCACAGACGGGGAGAAGGTGATGCTGGGGAGGACCTGGAGCACAGGCCGAGACCTAGAGTGGGGGGCGGCACAAAATCATTGCGCAGACGTTCTCCAGAGACATGCACAGCGGCAAAGGGAAGTGTCACTTGGATTGTGTAACGCCATGAATCAATCCGTTTTGCAACATGCCCAAGTCAGAGCCTTTCCAGATGATCACACCACAGTGTGCAAGACATGTACAGTTGTTACACATCTGTTGCGTGGAGGGTTGTTACTGTTACTCAAGGACCTGTTTC
>NW_015179796.1:0-535 GCF_001447785.1 Gekko japonicus
TGTTGTTTTAAAGCCCCTAGATATTCATAATTTTTTTAAAATCTACATTTTTTGCAGTTTAGTACTGCACTGGCAATATCTCTACCGGTTAAATTCCTGTCTATCGTGAGGTGCCAGAGCAATGGGGAAAATAGTTGTCTGAATAATTCTGAAAAGTTGGAACTGACTCTTTTAAGCAGTTCCCACCATGCATTTCTTCTCGTTTGGGACTGTTTTTCACCGTGTGACTTTTAAAACGACCGTTCTGGGGTTTGGACCATGGCTGCTTCTCGAATGATTCCTCTACCAGCTGTGTGAAGAATCATACTGACCTGGGTAGTCCTTCTTCTTCTTGGGGGCTTTTAGCAGCCCCTTGAGGCACAGCAGCAAGGGATGGGGGAGGCTCTGCCTGTTGGATTGCTGCCTGGCTGCAACTAAAGGCCCAGGAGCCGGGCCACACAAAAAGGTGGCCTCCCTAGTTGTGAAGGATGTGAGTCACGCTTCCCAGTGAAGCCCTTGGTGTCTTGAATAAGTGGATGCTGCAGTTATAGCATTT
>NW_015179797.1:0-538 GCF_001447785.1 Gekko japonicus
GGAGGAGGAGGAGGAGGAAAAGAAGAGATCAGAGGAGGGAAGGAAGGGCAGAAAAGCTCCTGGAATGCCCTACCCTTGTATGGGGCGCTTCTGCATCTAGTATTCGCTCAACCCGGAGGAAAAAGTGCAGTTCAAAACCACATTCAAATACCTCAGGGCAACACCGTACTGACTGCAAAGTCACCCCTGAACAGGCATAAAACAGCCATAAATCTATGCAGAAGGTACCATAAAATCCGATGATCCAAGGAAACAGCATGCAGTGCAGAGTACCATAAAATCTAGGGTTGCCAGGTCTGGGTTGGAAAATACCTGGAGACTTTGGGGGTGGATCCAGGAGAGGGCGGGGTTTGGGGAGGGGCCTCAGCATGGTTTTTCCTCCATTGTTTTACGAAACCCACGTTGGAAAGGGAAAGCGGCATGCAATGCAGAAGGTGCCATAAAATCCGATGGTCAAAGAAAGTGAAAGCGGCATGTACTGTAGAGGGTACCATAAAATCTGAAGATTCAAGGAAGTGAAAGCAGCATGCCATGCAGA
>NW_015179798.1:0-529 GCF_001447785.1 Gekko japonicus
TGATAATGTGCTTTTTCAGATAATTCCTGAGTCATGGAAGGGTCTAAGGAAAACTGGGATTTATAGAATCACAGAGTAGGAAGGGACCTCCAGGGGCATCTAGTCTAACCCATTGCATAAGGCAGGAATTTCTCAAACCCCCCCCCCCCCCCACACACCACCAGTGACCACTGTTTCACGCCCAGAAGATGACAATAAAAACCTCCAGGATCCCCAGCCAAACTAGCCTGGAGAAAAATGGCTTCCTGACCCCAAAGTGGCAATCGGCATTTCCCTGGGCGTGTAAGAAAGGGCCACGAGTACTAAGCACTGAGGCAACCCTCCCTGCCCTCCCTTCTCGTGATTTGCCTAAGTTCACAGGATCCACATTGCTGTGGCCGTCTAGCCTCTGTCCTCTCCGTCTCCCCCTGCAAAGGCGCAATGGGCCAGAAGGAATAGCAGAGATCGCCTCATAAGTGGAGAGTAGGGGTGTGCAAAACAAACCACCACGTTACTTTTTCCCCAATGGAGGGGATGGGGGCAACCTGTT
>NW_015179799.1:0-527 GCF_001447785.1 Gekko japonicus
TTTCTCTTTAAGTACAGCTTACATTTCAAATGAGCACTGGGTGTCCTTCCTGCTATCTGCTTCTCCAAGCCTAAAATACAATAGACAAACAAAAAGATCAGCATTGTTGGGTATACAAGACGTTACTTAAGGCATCTTATTTGGGAAGGATAGATGTTGTCCTCTGATCATCCACAGAAAGCCAAGGGGTTCTCCTGGGAACACCCACTGGGTGGGAGCTTAGCACCTTTCCTCTCTCTGGGATTCAAAGCCCTAAACCTGAAAAATGTAACTTTCTACGTAGCCCCCTAATGAGTTTCAATGCTTGGTCACAATAGAGAGTAAGAGAAGCCCTTTCCAGGTGACATCAATGGGGGGGGGGATCAACATGCATAGAAGGCAAACAGCACCACCCCCAGCCCCCAGCAGCTATGCATGTACCCTCCCCCAGACCCCCATGCAAGTTCACTCATATGTAGACCTAGTGCACAAACTGTCATTTGTCCCAGTTAGGAAGCTAGGAAATGTCTGTGTCTGTATGTGATCTC
>NW_015179800.1:0-527 GCF_001447785.1 Gekko japonicus
GTGCTTGAAGAATTCCACTCAGGAGGAGGTGCTTTGCCTCTGTAATGTCATGGTACTACAGTACCACTGTGTATCGAGGACAGCATACTGGCAGAGGAGAAGCAAAGTATCCAGCTAACAGCCACATTTACACTGAAGAAAATCCATAAGTTATGTATTGTAATAAGCATTACAACAAGAACTGATGCCAATTGACAACACTAACACCAATGTTCAATGGCAGTGTCAAAACAACTGCATGCTTCTCTAAGTACTTCTCAACTGAATTGGATGTCAAAGAACTCCTTTAATTAAAATAGTCAGTGGGGTTCAAATCCTTACTCTGTGAAGTTCATCAAGAAACAAATTGTTTTTGCATTTTTTTTACATTACACTTTAATCTCATGTTCCCTAAGGAACTCCGTGCTTAACACACGGTTCTCTCTCCTCCCTTTTGCCCCTGCAACAACCATGTGTGTTTGACCAAAAGTGACTGGCCCAGGGTTTCATAGTGTAGCAAATTTAGAGCTGCGGTGGCTCAAGTGGTT
>NW_015179801.1:0-532 GCF_001447785.1 Gekko japonicus
CATGCAACGCAGAGGGGAATTTCCGTTGCAAGGTGGGCTTCGTAAAGCAACAGAGGGAAAAGCCGATGCAGAGTCAGCCTCGCTCTCCCCACCTGCATAGTGGCACTCCACTTACTTCATTTTCCTGGTTGCCTGTTTGATGAAGCCGTCTGAAGCATCCCTGACTTCTGCCTGGCGTCATCCTGGAAGTCTCCATAAGACCTGTCAAGACATGAATTCGCCCTGAAGCTCAGCTTGACGACATCAGCGCGAAGATGGTTTTGTTCATTTGTCTAAATATCGCCCATTATCGCTCCACACAGGCAGTGGCGCTGAAGAACACCGGCAGCCGTTGAAAGATTTAACAGAGAGTCGGCTCCACGTAAGCTTACCTTGTAATGAGTCTTCTGCTGCGGCTCTCGCGGACGCGAGTCTGGGGTTCTGTTTTCTGCAGAAGCAAAGGTAGAGGACGACAGCCTATGCCCGACATCCTTTCTGCTTTCTTCCCTGTGAAAGAGGGGCCAACGCTGGGCGTCCAAAGCTGCAGAGAGAC
>NW_015179802.1:0-551 GCF_001447785.1 Gekko japonicus
GGGAAGAGTATAAATCCAACTTTTCTTCTGCTGCTGTTGGATAGCCCAGGGCTCCACCCTTGGACCAAGTGATGGCAGCTGGAGAGCCCAGGGACTGCCCTGGGCTTGGCATGGGGGGGGAAGAGAAGAGTCCCCCCATTAGTCTCACAAGGCCCCACTTCTAGTAAGTAAAAGTAAAGGTTTCTCTTGCTCGAAATCAAATCAAATCCAACTCTAGGGGGCGGTGCTCATCTCCGTTTCCAAGCCGAAGAGCCAGCACTGTCCGAAGACTTCTCCGTGGTCATGTGGCCAGCATGACTAAACACCGAGGCGCATGAAATGCTGTTCCCTTTCCACCAAAGCGGTACCTATTTATCTTCTTGCAGTTTCTTGCTTTCGAACTGCTCGGTTGGCAGGACCTGGGGCCAGAGACGGGAGCTCACTCCATCACACGGCACTCGGGTCTCGAACTGCCGAGCTACAGACCTTCCAGTCTGCAGCTCAGTGTCTTAACCTCTGAGCCACCGCGGCTCCCCCCACTTGTGCCAATATAAATGAGACTATGTGTATAC
>NW_015179803.1:0-538 GCF_001447785.1 Gekko japonicus
ATACAAAATGCAATAATATAACAAACACTAATTTCAACAATATTTCGTAAGGAGTAATCAAAATATTACCAAAAAACCCTTTTAGGCCCCGGTCACACGAGAGGTTTTGGGCCGGGAGAGGAACGGATCGGGGGCGCAGCAAACAGGCGCGATCCCACCGCAACATCTGGGAAGCGTTGCGCACCTGTCCCTGATCTGGCCCTTCCGCCCAAAACACGCAGCAAAAATAAACCACCTACTGAGGTGGTTCTTCTGGCAAGGCCGCATCAAGGCCGGCCGTGGGATCGTCGGTGCGTCCTTTCGCCGGCGCATCCCTGGCTCCTGGCTGAACTGCGCATGCTCAGACATGCGCAGTTCGGCAGCCTCCCGTCGTTGTCTCCCCGGCATCTGATTGTGCCGGGGAGCAATTGCACCGCTGCTCATGGGATCTGTATGATCCCCCCGCCGCGTGCCTATTTTGGTGCGGCTTTTAAAAGCCGCACTTTTGCCCGACTTTTTTCCCCATCTCTCCTTACATTATCAACATCATTATATTGTT
>NW_015179804.1:0-530 GCF_001447785.1 Gekko japonicus
TCCCCAGAGTTAGATTTTAACAGAACTGTAGAACGTTAAACACATGGTTCCACGTTAACTATGAGCTCTTAAACCGGCAGAAGATACAAACTGTAAGTACAATTTTGTGTATAATATGATTAATACACATATATGATAGCAATGCTCCTTGCTCGGTAAAGCCCACCTTCACAGTCATTAGCCAGTTACATCAATAAATGTGGTACCTTCTTTTGTTCTAAAAAAGGTGTACAAAATGGGAAAGGGAGTGGATTTAAAACTAAATTCAGAACGAGGCTAAAAGGCAAAAATGCTTCAGGACTTAATGCAGCCTGAACTCATCAAAACTCAGAAGTGAAGCAGAGTCGGCCATGGTTAGTACTTGGGATGAGAAACCACCAAGAAAGACCGGGATGGCTCTGCAGACGAAGGCAATGGCAAACTATCACTGTCCACCTTTTGCCTTGAAAACCCCATGCGGTTCACCACGAGCTGGCTGCAATCCGATGACATATAATAATAATTATTAATAAAACTGAAAGCTATAGGCA
>NW_015179805.1:0-529 GCF_001447785.1 Gekko japonicus
GAGATCACTTCCCGTGGGTGACCTGGGGTAGGGAGAGGTTTCAGTAGCGTTTTCCCTGGCCGGGGTTTGCACATGACACAAGCGAAGATAAATCCTTACACATCAACGGCCACCAAAACTGCTGTTGCAACAGATGCAGGGACTTTACGAATCCTGAGAGGCCCGCAAGTTTAGAGCCGTGAACCGCTGCCAGCACCTCCCCCCTCAGAGTCTTTGGAACGAATAGTTTAGTACCACAGTACCAGCAGCCATCTGCTTTCAGCTCCAACCCCCCTGCTTCTCCACCTCCTCCCTGTCAGTGTCCGAAAAGATGGAGGTGAATCTGATATTCCAGGCTGCCCCACCCGGGCACTTGATCCGGGGGGGGGGGGACGGCTGCGTGACTGCGAGTGGTCACCGCCCCTCTGAGCTGCGAAGGCATGAACATAGAGTCCAAGATCACTTCCCATTGGCTGTCATATTGAGGGAGGCGGGAGAGCGTGTCAGCTAGCGAATTTGCGGAGCCCGGGAAATGATGGAGCGTGAATCG
>NW_015179806.1:0-515 GCF_001447785.1 Gekko japonicus
AATAAAATGTTAATGAGAAGGGAAAAAAAGAAATGCGTTCTCCCCATAGTAGCCATCAGCTGGTCAGGTGGCCAGAAGAGTCTCAGTTCTACATCTTAGTGAGGAGAAACATGGAGAGGGAGACTCCCACTTTATGCCATGAAGAGTTTTAGAGGCAACTACCAACAGAAGCAACCAACGGTGCTCATATAAAGCTGGAGCTTAAGGTTCCCAGACCTGAAACTGGCTGCCACATTCAGGCATAATCCTAGCTTCTGAACAGTCTTCAAGGGCCGCCCCATATAAAATGCATTACAGCAGTCCAGTTGGGGAGGGATTACCAGAGCCTTCTCCACAGTGGCCAATGAAAGGTCCCTCTGCCACCACCTTAAAGCCCAATTGGCTCATTGCAGGACGAGGTTTTGTCCCTCGCTATTTTACACTGGAAGAATCAGCTCCCACCTTGCTCATGTGCCAGGTACTGCAGGACTCGCTGTAGCTATGCTCCTAGGTTGCCTTTGTGTGATTGTGTGGAA
>NW_015179807.1:0-540 GCF_001447785.1 Gekko japonicus
ATGCGGAAGATCAAATCCAGAGTGTGGCCAGCTTGATGCATAGGCCCTGATACAATCTGGGTGAGCCCTTGTACTGCCATGAAGGACACTAGTTCCAAAGCGTGCTGTGAGGAAGCAAAATTGGCATGGACGTTAAAGTCCCCAGTAACCAAAAGTCTTGAGAACTCCAAGGCTCAACCAGCCACTGCCTCAAGAAGGTTCAGAAGGCTGTCAGCTGGTGCACAAGTTGGACAGTACACCAGACAGTCAAGCTCACCTCAGAGTCCCACACCAGGCCCATACAGTCAACACCAGAGATCTTTGGTATGGGGAGCACCCTAAAGGAAAACTGTTCTTGGATGAGTATCATCACCCCACCCCCTACCCCACTGTTTGTGTCTAATGGAGGACTGAGAAATATGAAGGAGGCAGCTCTTTCAGGGTGACTGTTTCACCCTCCCTCATCCAAGTCCCAGTCATGCACACCAGGTCCACCTCTTGCACTGTGATATAAGCCTGCAGAGTTGTGGTCTTATTGACTAGCCTGATACCCATGCTTCA
>NW_015179808.1:0-530 GCF_001447785.1 Gekko japonicus
TCCCATCAAGTTCATTCTGTTCCTCCCTCAGATGTTATACTGACAGCCAAAACTCAATCTATGCAAAATCTCAAATGAGTTTACTGAAGTGCATTTCAAAAGAATCCTACGCACCTGCTTGTAATTTAAGCACAGTATGTGACAAAGTGAAGACAGATGCATGGCATTACCTTCATAGCATGAATTTCTTCTAGTAACCTCTGTGCACGTTTATGATTTTTCAGTACTGCATCTTCAGTACCCCTGAATGAGAAATATGGTTAACACTATAGTAGCACATTTATTATGTTCCATTATTATGCAATGTAAAATGTTATGCTAATCATTAACAACTGAATGCCAATAGTTCCCACCCCATTTTTTCCGTCTGCCTATATATACATTTGCTGAGGACATGCTGATGCATATGAAGAAGCAAACTCTAGTTCACAAATGCCTATGTGAAAATCTACAACAATAATTTCTATTAGCACTCATGTACAATAGTACTGTATGATCTTGGAGGTTGCTTTTCAAATATTGCATCTTCT
>NW_015179809.1:0-527 GCF_001447785.1 Gekko japonicus
GCGAGAAGTAGAAGGCGTCTCATCCATCCTGGAAGCTGGAATCAGGGCGGATTCTAACAATGCGACCTTCAGACGTGCCGCTCTATTCTTTTTAGTCTGATTAGAGAATTTTGCGCAGTGACGGCACTTCTCAGGCTTGTGGGACTCCCCAAGGCAAAATAAACAAAGACTATGTCCGTCGGGGGGAGCAAGTTTGTACCCACAACGCCTACAACGATTAAAAAATCCCCACTTCTTCTCCATGCAGCTAAGGGCGAATAAAAACAAAAAGCAGCCCTGGGGAAGAGAAGAGAGGGGGGGGACCCACGGCCCGAAGGCCTGAGGTAAAACTTTACCTCAGAGTCTGAGGTAAAAAAAATCCCCACAGAAGTCCAAAAATAACGTAACCCCCCCTTTTTAAATAGGTTTAAAGAAAGAACGAATGTTAAATAGGGTTAAAGAAAGAACGAAAGTAAAAACGAAGAAAAAATTGAAGAGCTAAAGCTAAAAGCGAACACTACAACGAACCGATCGGAGATACTAAAAGT
>NW_015179810.1:0-526 GCF_001447785.1 Gekko japonicus
TTTGTCCCACTGGAGCCTGGTGCACCTTTCCCTTCCAGCCACCACATGGGAAGGCCAGATGGGGCATGGGCCAGCCAGCCAACATGAGTTTCATTTCATTTCATTTTTTTTTCTTTCAGTGCCCCCTGCCTTTTTACAAGGCACCCCGATTTAAGAAATCCTGGCTACAGGCCTGCTATCACTTGATGACTTTCAATCACCATAGTATCAGCCAGCTATCTGCATGTAAGAATGAGCTATTGCACTTCAAGCTGCATAGAGAGAACTTCTAGGTTTGTCAGGTTGGGAAATCTGGAGATGGAGTCTGGGAAGGACAGAGACTTCAGTGGGCTGTAATGCCAGAGAGTCCCCCCTCCAAAGCATCCATTTGGATCTCTGTTGTCTGGAGATGAGCTGTAATTTCAGGGGATCCCCAGGTCCAACCTTAGGCATCCCTAAGAATGTCCCATTTTGACAAATTCAGATGTGAACAAACCTCAGGTAAGAAGGAGGAGGAAGAGGTTGAAGGTGTTCTCCAATGAAAATG
>NW_015179811.1:0-521 GCF_001447785.1 Gekko japonicus
GCCTGTGGACCATACCAGTGTGAATAGTTTGTACTATCTATTGCTGTTAAGTAGGTTCCTACTATACAATTTTTGCATTTTTTTACTGAGTCATGGTAATAATTATGATTTGTTTACCTCTGTTTCATATTTCTGGTTGGTTCCAGATTTTTTCAAGTCAAATTCTATTGCATTATGGATTGGATGTCCCATGCTGTTCTCATAGGTGAGAACAAGAATTCCATGCTCTTACATGTTTCTATCCATTCAGATGGCTGTTACATCTCTTGGTTTGACGAATCTGGTCCAGGACTGAGGCCTCTCATTTTCCTATTTAAGACATTCTGAACCCTTGATCAGATGTTTTAGCCTTGGGAAACACCCCTCCCCCCTTTTTAATGAGTTCAACAGTCTTCTGGATTGCAGCCATGATCTATTAGGGCTCCATGCAAGCCATGATCTATTAGGGCTCCATGCAGACGGTGTTATGAATTGATGAGATTTTTTTAAAAAAAAAAAATCATGAAGCCTTGGTGCCATGT
>NW_015179812.1:0-528 GCF_001447785.1 Gekko japonicus
GAGGTAGAAATTCTCCCAGCGACATTTGCGGACTATAATCCAATTATGTGTTTACTAGCAGATGTACCAAAAAAGACAAAAAATTTATAATAGAGTCTAAACTAGAATTTAAAAATTTCTTCAAAGAAAATTACCAACCAGAAGTACCATTACAAATCTCATGGGATGCTTTTAAGGCATACGCCAGGGGTTGGTTTATTCGACAAAATGCATGGAAGAGAAAACAGGAAAATAAAGAATTGAATTTGATTAAAGAAAAAATAAAGAAAGAAGAAGTTAAAACTGTCCAATGAGAATATTGTAACAGCTAAAAATAAAATCAAGCACCTACAACATCAAATAAATAGTATCTTAACTCAAGAAATTGCAAGAAAGATAAATTATACAAGACAATTCTACTTCGAAAACTCAAACAAACCATCGAGGTGGCTTGCGTATAAGTTAAGAACTGAGAGAGAGAGAAAGATAATCAAAAGTTTGAAAAATGGAGAGGGAAAATAAAAATTTGCTTTAAATGACATCAAAAAA
>NW_015179813.1:0-536 GCF_001447785.1 Gekko japonicus
CTCTTGTTTTCTTCACCCCAGGATTGTTTATAGAGTTGCTTTGAGGAGCTTTTGGTAGCCACAGTAAAGGTAGGGGGGGGGAGAAAGATGTCACCCTCCCCTTCAAGTCTTTAAATTTTAAAGGGGCTGACGTTGTATAGAAGATTTTCTGGTGATGATGCTTTAACAAGTACTCATGGAAAAGAAAGAAAACTTCATTGGTGTTGTGGATGAGGCACGCACTTAAGTCCCTCTTGTCTGGTAGCAACAGCTATCCGCTCATGGCTGACCATGGGTAGTCTTCATCATTCCTTGTTGGGGACGATCCAGAGGCTTCCCATTGCCTGCTGCCATGAGCAAGGGGTTCGGATCAAGTCCCTTGCCCAACACCCCCCTCCAAGGAGTGTAGCGGAGTTTGGGACCCCCCAAAACTCCTCTAGAGGAGACGAGAAGCCAGCGGTAGCTGGGAGCTCTCCCAAGCACCGTCCGTCTCACCATGATGCAACCAGGAAGTCCAGCCTTGGGCTATTAGTTGGGAGCAAAGGCCAAAGCAGAGG
>NW_015179814.1:0-525 GCF_001447785.1 Gekko japonicus
ATAGAGTTTCCAGTGATTCCTAGAGTTGTTCTGTGTAACTTCTAGGGTTTCCTGGAAGTGACGTAGTGGCACAAATGGTGCTGATTTTTTTTAAAAAAAATCCACCACCACTTGGAGTGGTGGCAGGCAAGGATGGCTGTCACAGGGGAGAACATCCTAAGTGCTGGTTATGATTTTTATAATTATTCATGGCCTAGAACCATCTTTTCCTATAACAATTTCCTGCTTCCCTTTTTCTTCTTCTTCACTGAGCACTTCCTTTTCTTGTTCTTTGTTTCTCTGTCTAATTGTTTACATGACCCAGCCTAGGGAACTGAGGAACTAACAAAAATCCTTCATTTGTATATGTAAGATTGTGGCACAAAAAAGGCTGATAGTAATTCAAAATAAACTAATTGCTTTATTTCACTTTTGTGGGAGAAAGGACAAGTCAGACTGTCAGGTAGGTTTTAGGTTTAAGTTTGGCAGTTAAGCTGGCAACAGGAATTAGGTATCTTTGTCACAAATAAGTAGCTGTTTTGTTAT
>NW_015179815.1:0-530 GCF_001447785.1 Gekko japonicus
GTCACTTCCCGGTGACATGCGTGCGGCGCACGTGTGCTTCACGTGCGCGCACTCCCGGAGTAAGCTGGGAGTCCCCTGCTTTGGGTACAGGTAACACTTGGCATCCCTACCTCAGTCACCATGACTAGTAGCCATTGATAGACTTATCCTCCATGACTCTATCTAATCCCCTTTTAAAGCAGTCTATTCATGTGTCCAATCACTACATCCTCTGGCAGCAAATTCCCCATTTTAATCATTCTCTGTGTCAAGTTGTATTTCCTTTTGTCTGTCCTGAACCTACTGCCCATCAGTTTCATCCACCGTAACAAATGATTCCGGTTTTTAAGGGCTCCCATTCTAACAATAAATGGTTTGAACAGGATGTTGTCTACAGAAGATAGGGTGGGCATGATTCTCCTGGGAGGTGAACTGCTAGATCCTCTGAGCCTTCACACTTTTTCAACATCAGCTTTGTTTTGCCGGCTTTGCTGTCAGCAAGATTGTTGGACCAAATCCTGTGAATACTGAACCGAGTGCCCCTTCTTGCA
>NW_015179816.1:0-521 GCF_001447785.1 Gekko japonicus
CAGACCCTTCATCAATGTGACACTAAACCGATGATTTACCAATGTATACGTTGAGAGCAGACGTCTGAGGTGCAGAGATGGTTGAGCATCGCAAAGGAATGGAAGATTAGCAGTCAATGCAATTTCCATGCAGACCTCTAAATATCAGGTGTGAGGGAGGGGGCTGAGCAACAGGTGCGGGGTGGTGGTGGTCATCTGCATGCCCTGCTTCAGGGGGCCAAACTAGACATTGCAAGCAGGTCGTCACTTTCTAAAAAAAATCTGAAACCAACTTTGGGGAGGGTGATCCAGAACGGAAAATCATTGAGTGGGGGAAGGATAAAGCCGTTCCCCGAATCTTGGTGAGACCGTGAGCACTTTTTGGATTTCTTAAGGAGGCACGGTGGGCCTGCCACCAAACGACCACCATGGGGGCTTTCACAGATGGTTGTCATTGGAAGTTGGGGCCCAGTCACAAAGTGTTGGGAAGCTGCAAGCCAAGCTTTTCCCCTACAGTTTCTGAATGGCCGTTCCTTTGCAGA
>NW_015179817.1:0-528 GCF_001447785.1 Gekko japonicus
ATTTAAACACACTTTACTGTGCATTGGACCGCGTTCTCTTCTCCCTGATTCTTTATTGTTATAAAATAATTCCCATATGAGATGTAAGAACATCCATAAGTAGCTTTTGATGTGATTCAAGCCTCTTTTGAATACGGTCTTTTTGTTGTCTAAGGTTAGGCTCTACCAGTCTTGATTCTTACAGCCTCTTGATGAATGAAATTTCCCACTCCCACCAAGCAACTGCTTACACCTTCACAGAGTGCCATGTTAGGCAGTCCCCATATAGTTTATACACAGTTGGGCTTAACAAGCGAGAGTTGTTAGGCCTGAATAACTTAGTCTGGTCTATGTAATAGGACTGCAGCAAAGATAAAATGTATAGGACTGTACGCTTCTTGGAGAAAGAATGTCATATGAATGTGATATATAAACTGGAAAAGGATACAGATCTGGCTCACTTCAACCTAATTAAAGTATGTTAATCATGTTGCCTCACCCATATTGCTCTTCGTGCCCCTGCAGATTTGGCTCACAATAGCCTAATCA
>NW_015179818.1:0-510 GCF_001447785.1 Gekko japonicus
ATTAAGCAGTTCACTTTCACACAGTCATAATGTCTGAGTTAAATAAAAATGTTGTGAGTTGTTGGGTCTGTATTCCCAACTGTTACCTTGCATGTAAAGAAGAGCTGCTAAGGCCATGCAGCCTGATGGAAAATGTATAGTTCCCTAAATGTTCTCGTGCTGGTCAAAATGAACCATTGCACTACTGGCAACCCTGGATATTGCTGGAGGAATACACAGCAGCAGCAGCAGCAGCAGCTGAGTGAGCAGAAACTATGAGCATACTGGTAGCAGCGTTTAGAACTTTAAACCTGAGGACCTAAAAAAGACTGCCTCTTCTAAGGTGGTACCTACTACTTGCTCTGTGATGATGTAAGGACATGCCACATCAGGTATGGTCTTTGAGATATCCTCCTGATGTATGAGAATGGAGGGACCTTCTGAGATGAGGCTTGTTTCTTGCAGGTTTTTTTTTGTACATAGCTTTTTAAAAATCAAAACAAAACTATCTGCTGTCCTGATCAATCCAAT
>NW_015179819.1:0-523 GCF_001447785.1 Gekko japonicus
AGTATAAAAGTTTGGAGCCTAAACTTAGCTGAATTTCAGATCCCTTTTGTCTGGTTAAAGTTATGAGGGTAGATCAAAGGAAAATGCTGCTGTGATTAGCTAAGACTATCTGTAATTGTCAGGTTTCTGCAAAGACCTAGCAAGCTAATGTTCCAGATCTGTGGAAGGGCCATGGCTCAGTACTTTACATGCTGAAAAGCCCAGGTTCAGTCCCTGGCATCTGTAGTTAAAAAGATCAGGCAATAGGGAAAGTGAAAGACCCCTTCTCAAGGAGGCCCTGAAGAGCTGCTTCCAGTCCGTGTAAACAGTACTGATCAGGGGTCTTCACCTTAGTCTTATGGTAGCTTCATGTGTCAATTATTCAAATGTTAAAAACATTTTTCCGACCCAAAAGGGTTGACAGCCAGTATGTGTTAGACTCAACCAAAGAGCCCTGGGTTCCAATCCCAGGCTATGGAGCTCAGTGAGTGATTTTGGGCAATTGATATGTGTTGAGCTAATGTACCTTGCAGGGTAATTTTTG
>NW_015179820.1:0-521 GCF_001447785.1 Gekko japonicus
ACCTGTATCCCGGCTCATTTCCAACCGCACTCCTTGCTCCCAAACGTTCTTCGACCTTATATCCATGCCCCATCCCTCTCTGCCACGGCGTACCTTGCCGTTCTCGGTTTGCACGGTGACGTTTCCACCCTCTCGACTTATTATCTTCGCCTTGACAAACTCTTCTTTCTCGTCGGGCACAAAGCACTCGGTACGGATGTCAAAGGTCCGCGTCTGCGCTTCCAGGCGTTCCCTGTCCGACTTGCGAAGGTAGGGAGCCGCGGCTCCAAACTCAGCCATGTGGGCGTCTGACATTCTGGGCAGCAGGGGGCAGGGAGAACATGAGCGGGACCCGACCATCCCTTGGCACTGGCACAACCTCAGTAATCCCTTACATCCTATTCGTGCCAGTCCCCAGACATGCCAAGAAGAACTCCCTTCCCGTCCACAAATCCATATCCCCCCTCCGCCGTGAGACCTCGGTTGGTTCCACCTAACAAAATCCAAGCAGATATTCTTAAACCCCAAATGTGCACTTGGGT
>NW_015179821.1:0-522 GCF_001447785.1 Gekko japonicus
CATATGTATATATGTAGAAATGTACCATTCTACTTCCCCCTCCTTGATGGTGGATGGAGTCTGCCGAAGCTCTTTGTCTGAGAGCTGTATATATTGTACATATATTCCTATATATAGTTACCACTGGACTGAGTAAGTGTGGTTTACTATTGGAAGCCTCTGGTGAGTGAAAGACTGCTGAGAGTGCAAACGTGACTGAGGTGCGTTCGAGGTGCCGGTTCACACAAACACACGCACTGCACGACAGGGTTATGGGCCCAGGGTGTTGAACCCAGCGCTGAGAACAAAAACCTGCACCCAGCACTACAGCTGTGATGGGAACTTGTTGGAGAACAAACAGAAATCTCAACTACAACACGTGAGTCTGGCTGGCGGCAGGTCAGTAGAAGTTTTGTGTACAGGAGAGCTGACATTTCCTGCACTTAACCACACGTTCAAAGACATTCTTAAAGCTGTGTAATTCCCAAGTAGTCATTACCTTTGTCTTCTTGCTGTTCAGCTGTAAACCTGCTTTGGCACTTT
>NW_015179822.1:0-518 GCF_001447785.1 Gekko japonicus
GCCTCGATAAGGACATTGAAAGACTGGTGCAGCAATGTCAGCCCTGCCAGGCTTCCCGGCCCGCCCCGGCCCGGGCGCCAGATCGGGCCTGGGAATCTTCTCACAAACCCTGGTCCCGGCTCCACTTGGACTTCGCGGGCCCGTTCCAGGGACAAATCTTCTTCATTCTAGTCGACGCTTACAGTAAGTGGCTAGAAGTGGTGCCTGTGCCATCTACCTCCTCTAAGGCGGCCATCAGAGCAATGCGCCACATTTTCAGCTCCCACGGTCTTCCGGACACCCTGGTAACCGACAATGGCATGGCATTCACCTCCAGCGAGTTTCAGGACTTCACGAGGTACTGCGGGATTCGCCACGTCCGGGCAGCACCTTTTCACCCAGCCACCAATGGCCAGGCGGAGGCATGGTGTGCACCACCAAGGAAGCCCTGCGTAAGTTGGACAGCAAGGACTGGGACTACAAACTGGCGGTCTTCCTGTTCAGCCAACACACAACCCCGCACACCGAGACCGGCCGCA
>NW_015179823.1:0-529 GCF_001447785.1 Gekko japonicus
GTGTGTGTGTGCGCCGGGGGTGGGGACTTTAATGGGTCTGGGGGGATATTGAGGGGGTTCCAGGCTCATCTTTGTTCCTGTAATCGGTCAGCTCCCCCCCGGTTTCACGAGTCTCCATTCCCTGCCTTAGCGGATCTTCTAACAAGCTTGCTGTCTCGCCGAAACATCCGGGCCGATCCAGCCCGAGGAGGAGAAGAGGTCTGTAGCTTCCCTGCTGCGGGGAAGACAACCCAGAGCTTCCTGATGAGGGTGCGCCAACGGGTCCTTGGGGCTCCACTAATGAAGGACACTTCAACAATCCACCCCCCCCCCAGCCGCAGCCAGCCTTTGGTCAAGGGGGCACCTTGGACGGCAGACTGCAAGGGCCCGTCCTACTAAGTGAGGAGCAGCCTTGAAATGGTGCGGGGGGGCAGCACGGGAGGGGGGAGAAGAGCCGCGCTTAAACCGGGGCCTGCCAGCCAGGCGGTTTGGTCTTGTTGGAGGGCCTCCCCCATCCCCCCTGTACTGTATTGAAATGATTACATGAATC
>NW_015179824.1:0-509 GCF_001447785.1 Gekko japonicus
TAATTAAAAAATTATAATAATAAAAAAAATTCCTTGAAAAGACATGCAAGGGGGAAGGGCAGTGTGAAAGCGGTTATTTCACAGTGACGGTGCTGGGTCCACTTACTTGCTGAGAAGGGTATGCATGAAAGATTCCCGAGGTATGGTCATGAGTTAGTTGCCTGATGCCACAAACTTCCTCAAAATTCAGTAAAACTAGAAGGTCTAGATAGGAGACTGGCCCAGGGTTTTGTGGAAGCTAGATCTCAAATGGATAATTTATTTTTATTAATATCCCACCTTTCTCCCCAATGGGAATTCAAAATGGCTTACATTATTCTCCTCTCCTCCGTTTTATCCGCATAACAACCCTGTGAGGTAGATTAGACTGAGTGTGTTACCTGCTCAAGGTCACCCAGCAAGCTTCCATAGCACAGTGATTATTTGAACTTGGAACTCCTAGATTCTAGTCCAAAATTTGCTTTGCAGAGTAGGGATTAAATTCATGGAGGATAAGTTTATCAATGGCT
>NW_015179825.1:0-532 GCF_001447785.1 Gekko japonicus
CGTCCCTAAGGGACAGCTGTGGTAGGCCTGGCTGTTGTGGCCTCTGGCCAAAATGACTTTTGGTATAGCCCAGAAACATGTTTACAACCTCACTGGGATCTAGGCCTTAAGAGATGTTGGATCAGGCCAAAGGCCCACCCAGTCCAACACTCTGTCACACAGTGGCCAAAAATACCCGGTGCCATCAGGAGGTCCAGCAGTGGGGCCACAATACTCTGTGGCAACAATAATGGCAGTATCTTGTTGGCATCCTTATAGACCGACCGTGTGGAAAAAGTGGACAGGGAACCTGCTGTCCCTCTGCCAAAAGAATAGAACTTGGGGGAGGGAGGAGGCACCCAATTAAGTTGAGGGGCAGCCGCAGCAGCAGAACTCACTGCCACTGGATGCAGGGATGTCCATGAGCTTAGATGGCTTTTTTAAAGGATTAGACAGTCCGTGGAGGAGAATGGGCCTGTAAATGACTAAGTATGAGGAACTTCCATGCTCAGACAGAATCTACTGCTGCATACCAGTGCTTCACAATAACAAC
>NW_015179826.1:0-517 GCF_001447785.1 Gekko japonicus
GAGAGTGTGGATGCCAAGACAACCTGCACCGGGGAGGAAAAGCTGGAAGACCTCCCAGGTCCTTTCTTTGAAATTAGCATGACTGGCCACAGTTACAATATCTACAATGCTGTCTTTGCAGTATCACATGCTTTACATGTTTTATTTGAATCCAGGTCAAAAATCAGGCTGGAGCTTCAGAATTTAAAAGCATGGGAGGTAATTTTATCCCAATTCTGTTTTCTTGTTTCAGACAAAATAACAGTGCTGTTCAAATCTTTGCAGAGTTTTACAGATGTATTCCTTCCATAAGGATGGTTTCAAATGTCTCTGTCCTCCCGTTTCAGTCTGAAAATTTCATTTCAGTCAGTTTTCCCTCTTTTTTGCACAGATCAAAAACCAGACTACATATTTTTGATGGTTAGTTTCCTCACATCAGCCTTTTCCCATTGAAAATATGATTCTTTCAACATGATTAGCAGTGCAAAAAAATCAGTATATTATATGTGGGGCACACACCAGGTTTGCCTTCTGGGAC
>NW_015179827.1:0-515 GCF_001447785.1 Gekko japonicus
TCTTGCTTTCTCCATAATCCAGCGAAACAAGTTTACCTGTACCTAATATCTTCTTAAAGTGTGTAAAAACTGCTGGTTCACTCTGGCTACTTTGTATGCTTTTTTTTTTAATTTACATTTTTTATTAAGTATATCAGTCAAAACACAAACATAAATTCATTATTCATCTTATCGATATGCTCATTTTCCATTTCTAACAATCGTGAAACAAAGGAAAAAATCCATCTGAGGTTACTATTACAACAACCAAAAAATTTTCACTCTTCTAGTCCCTCCTCTTTTCCTATGCCCCTATCTTACCCGTTTATAAATCCCATCCAACTTCCCCGTAACTTATAAATACTCATAATCCCACTCAAAACCTACAGTTCATTCTAACTCGCATAATACTATTTCCCTGCATGTTCTTCTGTACCTAAAACGAAAAGTTGAAAGGGTTGCCTCCGATTATGGGTGCTTTTGAGAAGCACTCTACAGCTAGAGGGGAACCACCTCTCTCCCTATATACGGAGGTC
>NW_015179828.1:0-777 GCF_001447785.1 Gekko japonicus
GTAAACAACTTGGTATGCTCGTGGATTTAAAATTAAAGTGGGGACATCAAAACATGCATTCCTTCACCTGTACCTCAAATAGCCGAGCAGCAACTCTGTTCCAAAAACCAATGGATGTAATAGGAGTACTTCCTGACCGTGCCAAATAGCATTTCTGACCACAACCTAGGAGGCTTAACGAGTATTTAGCACTGCCAACCTTCAGATGGGGCCTGGAGATTTTCTGGAATTACAGTTGATCCCAGATGACAGAGAGTAGTTCCCCTGGAGAAAACAGCAGCTTTTTTTTTTGGGGGGGTATACTCTATTTCTGAGCTGCGGTGGCTCAAGTGGTTAAGACGCTGAACTGCAGGCTGTGGAAGGTCAGTAGTTCAGCAGTTCGAGACCCGGGTGCCGCATGACGGAGTGAGCTCCCGTCTCTAGTTCTAGCTCCTGCCGACCTAGCAGTTCGAAAGCAAGAAGTTGCAAGTAGATAAATAGGTACCACTTCGGTGGGAAGGTAACAGCGTTCCGTGCGCCTTGGTGAGTGATTTCAACAAGCAGCAGTTTATTGAATCTCAACAGGAATGTTTTACATGGGGCAACTGCCCTAACTATATCCACCGCACCGCAACCCTAGAGTCGGATTCGACTGGCTTTCGAGCAAGGGAAACCTTTACCTTTACCTATACTCTATTTCACTGTACCCCACTGAATCCTTCCCCTCCCCAGGCTGTGCCCCCCAAACCTCCCGGAATTCCAAACCCAGAGCTAGTAAGCCTACTACTACTTCCTGAC
>NW_015179829.1:0-519 GCF_001447785.1 Gekko japonicus
CTCTTTCACTTTTTATATTTTATTTTATTATTTATGTCCCTCTTTTCTCCCCTGTGGGGAGCCAGAGCCGCTTATCATATCACCCTCCCCAGCACCACCTTAGCCAGAATCAGAATCATTTTATTGTATGTGGCCATAGGCCTTCACAATATCAAACACTCTCAGAGACTCTGTGCATTAACATATGATAAAAAAACCAAATAAATTCAACCTCAACAAAGCGTACAAAACCTGTTAAACCTATAATATTTAAATCCGATAGGACCTTTTAAGAACACTCACTTAGTTGCAATGGTACTATTTGATTTCTTTGCTCTAATTTTTCTCGCGGCCAAGGCAAAGAGAGCCAATCTTGAGGAGATGAAGGGGTCCTCATCTGAGAGCATCAAGGCCATCTTATCATAATCAGGCAGGGGGTATAGGGCTGTCAATATCATTGCTAAAAATTTGGCCCTAGGTTCTATGTATAAAGGACAGGACAGAATATAATGAGGAGGTCTTCCACTGACTGCCCACATA
>NW_015179830.1:0-521 GCF_001447785.1 Gekko japonicus
AGACTCTGGAGAGCTGCTGTCAGTCAGATTAGGCAATACTGAGTCAAATGAACAATCGATTCAGCATAAGGCAGCTTCATATTTTTGTGATTTCTGCCTAGGGAGATATGAGCTGTCCCTTTCTTATTGCCGTGAAAGAGCACATGCTTGACATGCGAAAGATCTCAGGTCCAGTCCCTAATATCTTCTGTTATACAGTATCAGGTAGCATGAGTTGGGAGAGACCTGCCTTAGCCAGAGACCTTGGAGAGCTGCTGCCAACCAGAGAAGAAAATGCTCCTAAGCTGATGCAGTCTAACACAGTTCCCTATGTTTGGTTGCCCTTTAGTTCCTTTAACATCTGGAAAGACCTGTTTGATCTTGACAAGGCATCTGTCCAAGACATACAAAGTAACTAAAAACCTGGTTGTTGTTGTTGTGTAGTCGCACAGTCGAGTCCGACTCTTTGCAACCCCATGGACCAGCTCCCGCCAGGTGAAAAAACCTGGTGCTGAAGGCAAATGTGGGAAAGAAAAAAAGCC
>NW_015179831.1:0-525 GCF_001447785.1 Gekko japonicus
GTAATTATTCAAATCAATTTGGGTGTGTGTGGGGGGAATGAGGAACACTTGTGGATAATGTCCATGTAACACGCAACCGAGTGGGCAGAAGGATGTGGGCAAAATCGAGAGGGTGCAGAAGAGAGCGACGAGGATGATGAGGGGTCTGGAGGCTGAGCCCTACGAGGAAAGGCTAAGGGCCTTGGGAATGTTTAGTTTAGAGAAGAGGAGACTGAAGGGGGACATGGGCCCCGGTCACACGGGAGGATTTGCCCCGCGAAACGGACGGGTTGAGTGCGGATTAAACCAGCGCAATCAGATGCCAACATCTGGCGAGCTTCGTGCACCCACCCCCAACCTGTCCCTTCTGGCCGAAAGCGCGGCTCAAAAAGGTCCTAGGGGAAATGTAGTACCTACCTGAAGATCCGCAGCAAGGCCGGGTGTGGGATCGCGGATGCGCCGGCAGCCTGTGTTATTCAAGAGACTGCCGGACTGCGCATGCCCGATTGACGGAACACGCATGTGCACAGATACTCCAGCAGCCTC
>NW_015179832.1:0-517 GCF_001447785.1 Gekko japonicus
GTGGATCAAGTTCAAGGTGTTGGTTTTAATCTTCAAAGCCCTTCATGATCTGGGACCAATATATCTTCAAGACCGCCTCTCCCGGCATACTCCCCCAGAGAGCACCAGAATTGAACAAGTGTTTAGAAAGGTATCTTCTATTGAGCCATCTATTGTTGGTGAAAAAAATATTCTTGTTTTCAAAGTTTAAGCAGTCTTGTGAAAACCACGGAAAATGGCAATGGGGTAACGTTCCGATCGGGAGCTGATGGGACCACGAACGTCAGTGTGTCTGGTTTTGGAGCCGAATCTGCCATTGACAGAGCAATGCAAATGGTGAGGGTTTTCCTCCAATGAAGTGCCTTGGGTTTTTTTTGTTTTAAAGTATATGCAATGAGGAACATTTTAGATTTAAAAAAATATAATCTGCACTTTTAAAATGATCATCATGCGCTTGGAACTTCTTTTCTGCTGGCCCAGGCTGCCTGTGAGAGATCAGCTGGGGAGCGTGTGACACATCAGAAATGTTGCAGAGGTG
>NW_015179833.1:0-494 GCF_001447785.1 Gekko japonicus
TCACACGATCTCATAATATGAGGGAACACATTGAGTGTACGGAATGCACAGTAGAATCCACTAACACTAGCACTGCGAGATGCGATCATTGGCAACATGTGTGTATGTGTGCACGCGTGCCTGTGCAAAGTCGGCTGCAGCTCCACCATCCTTTGCACAGGGCTGCAATTTGTGTGGGGGAGGAGTCCTCTGGCAGAAGCTCTGGGGAGCTTTTTTAGTCTTGTGCCACTGAATTGGGGGAAAAAAACGTTCTCTGTATCTTTGCCTATGCCCTAGCGCAGCTGTATAGTAACGCCAATTCCATGCTCTTCCTTGCAGATTTGCCTGTTTTTTCTCTTTGTGATTCTCTAATTTGATCCTGCACACTGGTCATAAACTGGTCAATATCATCTTCGGCTGATCGAGCAGTTGGTTCCCTTCCTTGAATGCAGTGATCTGGCAACAGTGATCCATGCAATTGTCATATCGAGACTGGGTTACTGTAATGCTCTCTA
>NW_015179834.1:0-550 GCF_001447785.1 Gekko japonicus
GGAGCTGCAGTTCATCCCAGTGCAAAAAACTTATATGCTTTCTACAATGGAGCAAAAAACAATTCTGGAAGGAGAAGGTTTCTGAGGTTGGGGAGACGGTGCATGGGGAAGGGTTAATTTTATCCTCACAACAACCCTATGAGGTAGGTTGGGCTGAGAGACAGTGACTGGTCCGAGGTCACCCAGCAAGCTTCCATGCAAGAGTGGGGTTTGGGTCTTCCAGGTTTTAGTCTGAAACGTTAATCACTACAACCACTCTGATTCTTTAACCCTCAGTAATATTCATGGTTCCCTGACCTGGATGAGCCGGGCCAGCTCGACCTCATCAGAACTCGGAAGCTAAGCAGGGTCAGTTCTGGTTAGTATTTGGATGGGAGACCACCAAGGATGATGAAGGTTGCTACGCAGAGGCAGGAATGGCAAAACACCTCTGAATGCCTTGAAAAGCCTCCAGGGTCACCGTAGGTAAGCTGTGACTTGATGGCACTTTACATTGCCAATCTTCCTGGTTGCTCCAGAAACCTGCATTGTTATAGAAGTCCAGTTTGGT
>NW_015179835.1:0-512 GCF_001447785.1 Gekko japonicus
TCACCTGATAATCACTTGCAGATCCAATGGACAGAGACCAGCTAGAGGGACAAGTTTAACAGCTGGCAACTCTGTGTCCCAATGAACCTTACATCTGATTAAACCTGCTTAGTCTGTGCTGCTTAAGAGGCCAAAGTTTGACTGGCTTCACACCCACAGTTTACTACCTGGGCCCCCCCTTAGTGTCAAAAAATAGGATCCAACTCCTTGGAGTCCCATTTCAGCATCAAAACACTCATGTAACTTGGCATTCCATACACATATGCCAGTCCAGTCCTATGTTTATCACAAAATAAATTCCTTTCAGTTTAATTGTCCTTCCTTCCAAATAAACAGGCAAAGAATCAGGCTGTTAGCTGAAAATAAATCTCATTGGTTTCAATAGACGGTCAAAAATAGGGGCCCAAAATTGCTGCCACAATGACATTTTCAGGACAGTTTGATGCTACTTAAACAAAAACAAAAACACTCCCACCCTACTTGCTAGCTCATCCATATGTGCATTAGAATCA
>NW_015179836.1:0-521 GCF_001447785.1 Gekko japonicus
GGAGAGGCACGACTGCCAGGCGGATTAAATGGCCGCGATCAAACGAAAACATCTGGGAAGCCCGTACCCAGCCCGTAGCTTACTGCCGAAGATTCGGCGTTAAAAAGTACTGCCCACAAGCTACCAGCAAATGGTTTGCCATGGGCCGCAGACGGACTGTCTCCGTCCGATCGCCCCAGCATGCTCCTTTTGCCCTGTGGAAGCGCTGCAAGAACCATGCGCCGACGAAAACAACGCGGTTTGCCGCTGTCACGTCTGATCGCGTTGCAGCGGCTCAAATTGCAACGGCGCTAATAGCCCCGCCTCCCCCCGCCTGTACTCTGGCCCATGTGACTGGGGCCTTTGTTTATTTAACAGTGCCTGATAACTGACACCTCTTGCTCTGCTTCCTGCTTTAGAGGAATGAATCCAGGCATTTGTGCCATATGATTGCTCAGGCTACAGACTCAAGTCCTAACTTGTCTCTAGAGTACGTGTGTGTGTGTATAAATATATGTATGGCCCCGGTCACACGGGCAGGA
>NW_015179837.1:0-541 GCF_001447785.1 Gekko japonicus
CTGAAGACTTTTCAGTTTAGGAAAGAGAGGAGGAACTGTGATAGAGATTTACAAAATTGTGCATGGGGTGGAGAGGGCGGACAAAGAAGAAGACATTGGATTCATACCCTGCCCTTCACTTGGAGCCTCAGAGCGGCTTACAAGCTCCTTCCCCTCCCCACAACAGACACCCTGTGAGGTAGGTGGGGCTGAGAGAGCTCTTTCGAGGACTGCCCCTGAGAGAACAGCTCTGAGAGAACTGTGACTGACCCAAGGTCACACCAGCGGCAGCATGTGGAAGAGTGGGGAATCAAACCCGGTTCTTCCAGATTAGAGCCTGCGCTCCTAACCACTACACCAAACTCGCTCTCCAGAGAGAGTGTCTCCTCCCTCTCCCAAAATACTAGAACTTGAGGGCATCCGATGGATTAGCAGTAGATTCAGGAGGGACAAAAGGAAATACTTCCTCACACAATGAGTGATTACATGTGGAATTCACTGACAGAGGATGTAGTGACGGCCACAGACACAGACGGCTTTAAAAGGAGATTAGACCAGTTCA
>NW_015179838.1:0-519 GCF_001447785.1 Gekko japonicus
TTGATGTTGGCATCTCCGACTTGGCCATCTTCATACCTGTGGCGGGAGGGGAAAAAAAGAGAGAGGCTTTTTTGAGTGCCAGGTCATGCCACAGGGAATAGGTTGCCCGCAGCAGAATGCCTTAATCGTTTCCGGATACCCTTTGGGAGTAGGCTATTGCCTGCCCCAGTGGGATAGGGGTCACACCATTCTGCAAAAGACAACAGCTTCACCACACAAGGTGAGAATACTCACACAAAGAAAAAGCGAGTGCAGACATGGTCAGACACCGGGCAGACCCAGATGTTGCCGTGTTTCTGGAGATCCTTCGACGTGATCACTGCAAATGAGGAAAAGGGGTCAGCCAAACTGCAAATGGATCTTGAGCTTTGCTTTCACTCATTTATTTATTTATTCAATTGATAGACCGCCCTCCCCTACAAGTAGGGCTCAGGGCAGTGAACAACATTTCAGTAAACTACAATCAGAATCAATAAACAGTTTAAATTATTTCAAAAATCCAACAGATGAAGAAGAGGA
>NW_015179839.1:0-506 GCF_001447785.1 Gekko japonicus
ATTTGCCAGGGCAGTGGGAGCCACTTTCCATGGCCTGGCTGTGGTCAAAGCAAGTGTCTTGGGACTAATCCATCCACAGCGTAATGGGCCCCAGACTAAGAGGGAGACAGGACACAGCATGAGACGACTCTTGTGTCTCTCTCTGTGGCTGTGGTCACACGGCACGCTTATCCCGATTTGTTCCCGCTATAGATTTGATCGGGAATATTATTTTTCGGGTTGGGATGATCACACATCCCTCCCCCAACCACTTGCATCACGCGAGGAGGCTCCGGGCACCATCCGGACAGCCATGCCGCCCCAGTGGTGGCGCGGCTTGTTGTTGTTTTTTTTTAATTTTGCTTTGCGCATGCACTTATGCACATGGCTAAATTTACCAGACCCCCCTGGACTCACCGTACTCCTTTTTTTTTTACAGCCCCCCAAATGATCCGGCGACGTACTACCAAGCGCTGGAGTCTACACGTGCGCTTGAATATTTAAACATTGAATTTATTCAGCACAGG
>NW_015179840.1:0-510 GCF_001447785.1 Gekko japonicus
GGTGCCCTTCCAGCCTGTGACTCATCCCGGAGGTGGCCAGTGGTGGGGCTAGGGTGGTTGACTCCCCTTCATCATTGGTGTTGAGCAATGCCATGTCCATAAATAACAAGACCGCAGTCCCTCGGGACTTCCTGCTAGAATAGAGAGTGGATGAGGCATAAGTGGCCGAGACCTGGGTGTGGGATGGGGAGACTGTAGCTCTCTCCCAGCTTGCTCCTCCCAGGCTTTCGGTCCTTAACCAATCATGGACTAGGGGGTGGGGGAGCGGAGTGGTTATTTTCATTCGGGAGGCTTACTCCTTTAGGGCGCTCCCGCCATTAGAGATCACAGGCATTGGGTGTGTTGGCCTAGTGTGGGAAGCCAAGGAGAGTGTGGCGATCTGGCTAGTGTACCGACCACCTAACGCGCCGCGCCGTGCCCAATAGCCTGCCATCCCTGTTGGAAGCCGTATCAGGCTGGGTGCTGGAGCACCGTAGGCTTCTAGTCTTGGGTTACTTCAATGTCCATGCT
>NW_015179841.1:0-516 GCF_001447785.1 Gekko japonicus
TGCTTCACTTTGCCCTGACCTGGATAGGCCAGGCGAGACCAGTCTCATCCAGATCTTGGAAGTACATGTTTGTGTGTGAAGCAAGAGCAGACTGAAGTCTAGGAGATGCTGAAGTAAATAGACAAAACTGAGTTAGCCAAGAGGCGTTTAAACTGGGGTAACTGTTCTGCAACTTTTGAGGAGCACTTCTGTGCCTCCAACTGTGCCGGACTTAATAATGATAACTTGCAATATCCAAAGTGTTTCATATCCATTAATTCACTGTATTGCTTACAACGGGAGTGAAGGTGGCATGGAAGCTAAGCAGGGCCAGTGCTTGCATAGGAGACCACCAAGGAAGACTTTGCAGAGGAAGGCAATGGCAACCCCCCCTCTGTTTAATCACTTGCCTTCAAAGTCCCTTGCCGGGGTCACCATAAATTGGTTGCGACTTGATGGAACACACATATGTTTTCCTTACAATTGCCCTGCTGGATAGACCAATATTATCATCATCAGGGGTCATTTCGTAGAAAA
>NW_015179842.1:0-503 GCF_001447785.1 Gekko japonicus
ATAGAATACAAGTGGGGACCCACAATACACACAATACAGTGCTGCAAATTCCCTCCTTGTGGCACACTGGGAGAGAGACTTGTGGGGGGAAATCCCTTCCCTTCATCGCCAAACAGCTCCAGGCTCCACTACCTCCTATTGAGCCCTGCAGCCAGGGTGGAACAGCTGCCAGCATGCTCCTCTGCTGCTGCTGCTGCTGGGCCTGGAGCAGCAACCAACATCCTCTGCTGCCATGGCTGGGCTGGAGCAGCCACTGGTGTGCTCCTCTGCTGTTGCTGGGCCCGGATCAGCAGCCAGCATCTTCTGTAGCTACAGCTGGGTCGGAGCAGCTGCCAGTGGGGCTTCTGGGCTGTGCCGCTGCTGGGCCCAGCAAGGCTCCCTTGTCCCACCGCTGACCTCCTGAGGTAAGTGCATTCTCTGCACTTGCATAGAGAAGGCTACTTTACCTGGGAGGGATTTAACCCCCCCCCAATATATTTTGTAATGTATTGAAATGATTACAT
>NW_015179843.1:0-496 GCF_001447785.1 Gekko japonicus
TGGTCTAATTCAGTATAAGGCAGCTTGATTTTGGGGAGTGTTTGTGGTTCTGTGTTTAGAACATCTCCTTTTTATGCAGAAGGTCCCCAGGTCGATGCCAGCATTTCCAGTTTAAAAGGATCAGGTAGGAGAATCTGAGACCCTGGAGAGCCATCGCCAGGCGGAGTGTGTATTTATTTATTTATTTCATTTATAGCCTGCCTTTATCCTCATTGGGGGCCACAAGCGGTTTGCATCATTCCCTTCATCTCCGTTTTATCCTCACAACAGCCCCAGGAGGTAGTTTAAACTGAGACAGACTTGACCGAGTGGCCCATGGTCACCCAGTGAGCTTCCAAGGCAATGTGGGGATTCAAACCTGGGTCTGCCATATCCTAGTCCAGCACTCTGAACCTCTACACCACACTGACCTTGACAAGGTCCCTGTTTTGCCTTGGGGTAAGGCACTTGAGCGAACCCTGGGGATTGCTCACTAACTAACCTTCTGGTTCAATAT
>NW_015179844.1:0-516 GCF_001447785.1 Gekko japonicus
TTCTACAAAAAGAGCCCTGGGCATGAGTACGGCACTTTGAGAAGAGGAGAGGTAATAACCAGTGGTAGCAGAGGCAGTTTTAGCTTTGGGGCATTTGGGGCAGCTGCTGCTCATTGGCCATGCTTCCCCAAGGGAAAGAAGAGGTATATCCAGCAGTCTCCTGCTGCTGCTTACATCCACCACCCTCTGGAGTTCTGGCCCTGCTGGTGGACCTCCTGATGGCACCTGGGTTTTGGCCACTGTGTGACACAGGGCGTTGAACCGGATGGGCCACTGGCCTGATCCAACATGGCTTCTCTTACGTTCCTCCAGCGCTCACACCTCCTCTTGCTCCTGCCAAACATGTATGGGGTGAGGGCTGCCCCTTACTTGATCCCACTCCCTCCTGCATGTCTGCCTTGCACTGCCAGAGATGGACATGTGGATGGTCCACAAAGCATCAGCGTTCCTGTTGGCCACGGCAGTGGCATTTCTGGCTGTAGCCGCCGCCGCCATCACCACCACCACCACCACCAC
>NW_015179845.1:0-487 GCF_001447785.1 Gekko japonicus
ATCCACATGCAAATAGTCGCTGAAGTGGACCGACACTGCAGGAGGGCTATTGCATCCTCCCTGCCTTGGGAGACCATAATTCGCCATCCTCTCTTTCTTTCTTCATATGTATCCCAGTGCAGCCATCTTCTTCCTTCAATCGGCAGCGTCACACCTTAAACAAGAGCTGCCCTAGGCGTCCGCCTGGCACTGGTATTAAGTCAGCTCGCCTGAGTTCCTCGCAGCATTTCCACCCGGCTCCGAGAACAAGTCGTTCAAATCCTTTGCCAATTTTCCGTGAAATTCGGGTGTGAGCGAAACGTAAGCCGATCGTCCTGAAAAGGGCCGGGCTTAGGCGGCCTGTTCTCACTTCCACCCTAAGGCTTGAAATTCTTCTGCCTGACACTTAATTGGGAGGAGTGGCGAACACCCTGGAAGACAGAGATAGAATTCCACGAGATCTGTACGCACTGGGAAGATGGGCGGATGTGAACAAGATGCAGTTTGA
>NW_015179846.1:0-529 GCF_001447785.1 Gekko japonicus
AAGAGGAAGGTATGAAACAGATACTCCCAGAATCTCAGTCAATTCATGTAAACAGGACAGATAGAATACCTTAAATCCTCACATCCAAAAACCATAAAAATAGCAACTGGAGAATAAAAACAGCAGTAAGGAACAGTAAAAAACAATGTCTCTGAGAAGTGCTCATGCACACAAAATCTCATACCTTGAATAAACCTTTGTTGGTCTTAAAGGTGCCACTGGTCTCAAGATTTGTTCTACTACTTCAGACCAATACAACTGCCCTCCTGGATCTAGTAAAAACATTTACAATCAAAAACTCAAATTTGCCCAGCCTCTAACTTCCCTTCTGACTTCACAAGTTGTCTCCAGTCAGTAATATATCTGGCACCAGTTTGCTTGCAGAGGATTGGCAGAGGGCACTCAGATTTTCCACCTGTACTCTGACGAGGCTCCAGTTCAGGTTTTCGTTTGGGTGAACTTGTTTAGCCTTCTCTGTCACCAGGCAAAGGTTTATTTAACAGAGGTTTATTTAATATTAATTACCTAG
>NW_015179847.1:0-529 GCF_001447785.1 Gekko japonicus
ACCGTGGTCTTGTTTGTTGTAATATACCCACCTGGAGGCTGGCAAACATAGATAGAAGTCTAATTTGGATCCACGTGTCTACCTCTTCCACAGGGGCCCTGACGATTCTTGATTGTATCAAATCAGTCCATCCTAAAAGAAATCAACCCTGACTGTTCCCTGGAAGGCCAGATACAGAAGCTGAAGCTCAAATACTTTGGCCACCCAATGAGAAGGGAGCACTCACTGGAGAAGATCCTGATGCTGGGAAAGACTGAAGGTCAAAGAAGACGAGGATGGCAAGGGATGGGATGGTTAGACAGTGTCATCGATGCAACGAACATGAAATGGAGCCAACTTCAGAGGACGGCGGAAGACAGGAGGGCCTGGCGTGATCTGGTCCACGGAGCGACTGAACAACAAAAAATAATGCATTTCCAATCCGCTTTCAGTGCACACTTTGCAGCTGGATTTGGCTGTATGAAGTGGCCAGATCCACTTGCAAACGATTGCTGAAGTCAATTGGGACTGCATTATTTAGCATGTGTGA
>NW_015179848.1:0-504 GCF_001447785.1 Gekko japonicus
AGCCGCAGCCACCCTCTCCACTTCCTCCCGTGCGGAACACAAAGAAGGAAACAGACTGTGCAATTATGCAAATGAGCACCGATTTCCTATCGGTGTGCCTTTCGGAGGGCATTCCGCTCTTTCAAATCAGCAAGAGGTCACTGTGGGCATGGGGGGGGGGGGGACCCGGTTCTCTTTGGCCCCCCTCTGAAGCAAAGCCGGCAGTCACCAACAGAGTCCATCCTGAAGTACCCCCTCAGTACAGAGCTTTTTGAAAAAATAAAATTATATCCTACTTTCTCGATCGTTGGGATCCAAAGTGGCTTAACTCGTCATGCGCCCTTCCTCCACTTTTATCTGCACGATAACCACAATGAGAGAAAGGTAAAGCTGAGAGAACGTGACGGGCCCGAGGCCACCTGGAAAACCTCCATGTCAGAGTGGGAACTCGAACCTAGTTCTCCTATTTCCTAGTTCGAGACTCTAACCTCTACACATGTGGTGTCAAACATGCGGCCCGGGGGC
>NW_015179849.1:0-508 GCF_001447785.1 Gekko japonicus
AGTCCGCGCCCTTAACCACGACACCAAACAGCAAGGCAGTGCCATGGTCAGACCATTTAGCCCTGAAGGCCTGGTTGAGCACTCCAACCCCTCCCGTTTAGGCGGTGAGCTAATTTATGTTCACCCGCTAAGATTTATGGATCCAATTGGTTTCCAGAGTGCTCTGTGGGATCCGATGCCCCTTGGTGATTTGTTGGTGGAAGCATGGCATAGCCATCTCTCAGAAGCCATTGACAAAATCACCCCTCCGGTGCCCTCTTCGCCCCCATACCAAACAATCTCCGCTGTATACTCCGGAGCACCGGAGAAAATGAAACGGGAGCTAAGATGGTTAGAGTGAGGGTGGCGGTGTAGTCATGACGAAGCTGCAAGAACATCTTTAAAGACGCTTATGAAAGCCTATGAGATGGTGGCGAAGGCCACTAAGAAGGGATTCTATGTGGTCTCCATTGTGACCACTAGCTCTCGCCCAGCCCAAATATTTAGGACAATTAGATTTCTAACTTCC
>NW_015179850.1:0-513 GCF_001447785.1 Gekko japonicus
ATTCTATAGGTGGGTTGAATGAGAATTTTGTTGAAGGTGTTCTTCATCCAGCTCGAAAGAGGTTTTGTTCTCCCCTTTGTTCATATTCCTCTAATTCTTTCTTTTTGTTTCATTTCTGAGCTCCTCATTCGTGAGGATATAATTTCTTCTTTTATATCTAAAAAGGGCTAATTTAATTCCTGATCAGTTCCTGATGTTGCTTCAAAAAATCCTGGGCCCAAACTTACAAAGTGTTAAAATGAATAAATCAGTGAAAATGTAGCCTAATGTTATGAAAGTAATTCAGGAAAAGGATTAGAACATACCTTCAAATTATCTGTCCAAAGTTGCTCTTTAAAGATGGATTTAAAATCTTTCCACTAAAATCCTTCCACTACAACAATGGCCACCAACCTAAACATTCTGTCTGCCTGGCTGGAGAGTGGAGAGTCATGTGATCTTCTAACTGGTACATGCTGCCCCTAGTGACATCATATAGGAGGCGGCAATCAGCACCACCCCAAAAAAGAAGAA
>NW_015179851.1:0-494 GCF_001447785.1 Gekko japonicus
CATTGCTGTCAGATGGCTATAAATATAAGATCAGAGGACTCCATGTAGCCAGACACCTCAAAAGTGATTCTCTCCCCCCACCCCCCTTCAGCTTCCAAGCCACATCATAATTTCTTCTGTAGACCTTCAGGAGTGATTTTCAGGAGGCCCAAACGGCTTCCACAGAAAGAAGGCAGTAGGAGAGCTCTGTTGTGTGAGCGAAATTTTACTTTCCACGTTCCATACAAGGAGAGTTTGGTGTGAAGAAGTTCTGTACAGGAATGAATCATGGCCCTCCTCTGACACCCCATATATATCCTGAACTCACTCTGCTAGGCTACTGCAGAGTATGTGCAGTAAGCAGCCACATACATGCACAGTGCCTCACTTAAAAGCACTGTATTTATCTAGGGTGCCATGTTCAATGCTGCTCATGTTGTGTGGCCTGGGGAAGAGTGGGCCTCTAGATGCACACAAGCAAGGTGGAAGAGAACTTGTATGTGTTTGTTCCATGA
>NW_015179852.1:0-534 GCF_001447785.1 Gekko japonicus
TGTTCTCAAGGGAGGTCTTCTTGCTTTGGTGACAATCATCCTCTTGAGATTGGGGAAGGGGGGGCATTGAAGTCCGGTGGCTGAAGTCACAGAGACACACATGAAAGCCAGCACGACTGGTGGTTGAAGTCACGTGAACACATGAAGCTGCATTACGGTGAACCAGACCATCGGTCCGTCAAGGTCAGTATCATCTACTCAGATTGGCAGCAGCTCTCCAGGGTCTTAAGCTGAGGTCTTTCACATTTGTCCGTTCCGCATTTGCCTGCCACTCTGGATTTTCTCAGTGTTTGAGTTGAGGCAATTTAAGTCCAAACAACCCCGGGGCAACAGCAGGCTGAAACTGGGCTGACTACTGGAGGGAATGTAATGCAGAATGGGGGGGGGGGGGGGGGAGTAAAAAGAGAGGTGAGGAAAAGAAAAGAGGAAAGGGGGGGGGGGGGATGGAATAAAAAGAAGGTTGAACTCGATTTTAGCGCAGAATGGGGAAAAACCCTTAGATTAGAAAGAAGGTTGAATTCAATTTCAGTGCAG
>NW_015179853.1:0-726 GCF_001447785.1 Gekko japonicus
TAAGCCACAAGGGGGTAGGGCTGTTCTTTTCAGCAGCCTCTGCCACAGGTCTATTTCCATCGTGATTTTTTTTTTCTCATTCAGGCCCAGCCATTTGACAAATGTGCACCAATCTGGGGTGTGTGTGTTTAAAATTATTAGAGAGAGAGAGCCACACAGATAGCATCTGAACACTTTTGCATGCCATCTGCAATTTTCTCCGATAGCTTTCCTTACAATTAACATCTGTTTATAGCTATTAATCTGAAACGCAAAGACAGAGACGTTTAAGAATCCCCCCCGTCTCCCCCCAAGGAAAAGTGGGTTTGGTTTTTTTAAAAAATGCCATTCATTCATCAGAACAGAGGGCCAGGGGTGTGTAGCGGCAACACACACACACACAGACAGACACAGATACACAAACGGATTCCATCAGGAGAAGAGGTTCGCCAACCTCCAAGTGGGGTTTGGAAATCTCTTGGAATCTTGCTCGGACCTTCGACACTCTCTGGTCATTAAGACTATTTGAAGGAGCAGAGAAAATCCCCAGTCCTTCCTAGACTTGCCCGCCTAGGGTTGCCAGCCTCCAGGTGGGGCCTGGAGATCTCCCGCTTTGACAACTGGTCCTCCAGTTGACAACTGGTCCTCCGGAGATCAGCTCCCCTGGAGAAAATGGCTGCCTTAAAGGGTGGGCTCTGTGGCACTTCCCAATCCCCATCCTGTCCCGGATCCACCCCCCAAAGTCTC
>NW_015179854.1:0-508 GCF_001447785.1 Gekko japonicus
TTTAAAACTTGTGGCTCTCATAGCTTTAAGAGATTTCAAGATCTTTAACCAATTTTCAAACTGAATCATGTGGCCTATATCTCTCATCCAAGTAACCATATTACTCTTTACCGCTTCATCTTTCATATGTTCTTCAAGTAGGATTTTATATAGTTTCTGAATCATTTTGTCATTTGATGAGAGCCAGATTTTATCTAGGTCATTCTTATTCTCATGAAAACCAGTTTTTAAGTCTTTTTGGTATCTTGATTTTAATTGAGTCTGTTCCCACCAGGATAGTTTCAAATTATATTGTAAATGTAGTTCTTCTTCGGATTTTAACTTGTTTGTCTCATCTAATAGCCTTTCATAAGATTCCTCATTATAGTTTGTTAGGAGTGATGATTTTACAAAGGCTTCCAGGGGTGAGACCCATTTTGGTATTTTCGTGTAGAATTTCTCTTTTATTGAATTCCACACATTAAGCAAGGCCGTCCTTGTAATATGGTTTTTAAAGTGGTGATGGGAT
>NW_015179855.1:0-506 GCF_001447785.1 Gekko japonicus
TGTGAGGTAGGTTAGGCTGGGAGTGAATCCCGGCAAAAACTTCTATGACAGAACAGAAATTCGAAGGCAGGTTGTCCAGATCCCAATCAGGCACTCAGTCCACTGTGTCACACTTTGTTTTATTGGAGTTATATTTTTTAACAAACATGGGCCCCGGTCACATGGAGCATTTGCCCCACTGAAGGCACGGTCATCCGGCGGATATTCCGGGTGTGATCTCACCAGAACATCTGGAAGGCGTAGCACTCCTGTGGCCAAGCCGCCAAAGCCACGTAGTTAAAAGCTACCAGGATAAACCTACCAGCAAATGGTTTGCCACGGGCTGCCTCCGGACTCCTGTGGTGTGATCACGCTGGCGTCCTCTTTGCTGCGCACCCCGACAGTGGAAGCCCCGGTGTGCCGCCTTCAAGTCTGATCGCCTAATCGCGCATCAGATTGTGACAGCGCAAAGAGCCACGCCTCCACCACCACCCCGCGCGCGTTTTCCGGCCCATGTGACCGGGGCC
>NW_015179856.1:0-494 GCF_001447785.1 Gekko japonicus
CACAATCAAAAGCATTTCATGTAATTTTTTAGAAGCCCACACAAACATGCAAAATGGACTTAAAAGATCTTCAGATATCCCCAGACTAAAGTACAGTTTAATTTTAAACTGATCCTTTCCTCAAAGATCACAGGGTGGCCATACTTGGTACTTCCTTATCCTTTAAAAAACAAAAAAAAATCTCATATCCCCCCTATTAGGCAGGTTAGGCTGAGACACACCGACTGGCCCACCACTCCATTACATTACCCCTGCCTCAGATGACAACAGATGCATATACATTTTTCAAAATGTAAATAATCTAGTGCTTGAATTACACCCTTTCATGGAGAATTTTCTTTTTTGACAATTTGGAAATCTGATCAAATTTCATGAGAATTTTTTTATCCTGGATCGGGTACTCCCGCATATTATTGGAGAAAACAGTACAGATTGAATACATCCCAAATTTTAATTTACAAGAGGTCACTCAAGTCACCCAACAGAACAAAAGC
>NW_015179857.1:0-516 GCF_001447785.1 Gekko japonicus
TCTCTGTGCTTGTAGCCACCATCACTTCCAGTGGCAGTAAATTCCATAATTACTTGTTGTTGTTGTTGTTGTTGTTGTGAGGGACTGCCTCCTTGTGCTACAGCTGATTGGTGCCATCTCCCAATGAGGTTTGGAGATGTGGGGCTCAGAGAAGTTAACAGTCGTGATGACTCCCTGCATCCCCCGGACCACTCCCTTTCTGTGAGGCAGAGACTGATGAGACTGCACCAAGTTGTAGTACTGCCTTCAGAAGGGCTTGGGAGGAGAGCAGTGAGGAGTTTCCCAACTATCCTCTACAGGCTGTAAAGGAGAGGAGCCAATGAGAGGAAGAGGAGCTGAGTACACTCAGACCCTTCTCCCTCTGAGGCCACTGGGTGGTGTCCCAGGGCCAATTCAACTGGGCGGGTGAGACTGGGATCCCCTTTCCCTATGACCCATCATTAATCCTCTCTGTTCCCTCCCCTTTAACTCCCAGCCATTTATCCTATAAGAAGATCAGGGGTATACTTCTTCTCA
>NW_015179858.1:0-503 GCF_001447785.1 Gekko japonicus
GAGGAAAAAGTGCAGCTCAAAACCGCATTGAGATACCTTGGGCAATGCTGTACCGCCCGCAAAGTCACCTGTGAATGGCCATAAAATGGCCCTAAATCTATGCAGAAGGTACCATACAATCCAATGATCAAAGGAAGCAAAAGCAGCATGGAGTGTGGAGGCAACCATAAAATCTTACGATCAAAGGAAGTGAAAGCAGCATGCAATGAAGAGGGGAATTTCTGTTCCAACGTGGGTTTGCTAAAACAATGGAGGGAAAAGCCAGTGCAGAATCAGCCTATGTAAGGGAGGGGGGAGGGGATCCTGCCTCAGCCCTGCACTGCTTTCCTGAGCCAGGGTGAGTGTTAACTTGTCCCATTCTGGAGCAACTCGTGTAGAATCAGGCCCCTATGCCATTTTAAATGGGCAGCTCCCCACAGTGCCTGTGTGACTGTGGGGGAACATGACCTATTAAAAGTTGCAATGCCTAGTCTGAGCCTTAGAAGGGTGTAACTCTGCTTAGG
>NW_015179859.1:0-507 GCF_001447785.1 Gekko japonicus
GGATGGCCCAGGCTAGCCCGATCTCATTATATCTTGGAAGCTAAGTGTGGGCATCCCTGTTTAGGATTTGGGTGGGAGACCACCCAGGACGTCCAGAGGCAGGCCATGGCAAACCACCTCTGGACGTCTCTTGCCTTGAAAACCGCATGGTCCTGGAGTCGTCATTAGTTGATTGTGGCTCGATGGTACACAATGATGACGACGTTGATGATGTCGTGAGGAAGACCGGTACCGGATCCCATGGAAAGCCAGTGCTAATCAGAGTAGACCGTGCTGACCTTCAAATAGCAAAGGTATAACCTGGTATAAGGCAGAGACAAGGGGTGTTTGTTTAGGGGAGGGGCTATGGCTCAGTGGAAGAACATCTTCCTCCTTAGAGCCAGTCTGGTGTCCTGGGTAAGTGCGCGGACTCTAATCTGGGAGAACCGGGTTTGATTCCCCCACTCCTCTGCTTGCAGCTGCTGGGTGACCTCGGGCTAGTCATAGTTCCGACAAGAGCTGTCCTTG
>NW_015179860.1:0-498 GCF_001447785.1 Gekko japonicus
AATTATACATCCGCTGCCCCTTTCATATGTCACTGAATGTTGCTGGACCTCTGTTCAATGGAAGGTAAGGCGCATGGAATATCCCTCTCCCTCACATGTCCTGAATCCATGATTGGTGGTGTTCAAACTGTATGACTGAAGCAGTGCACGTGCAGCCCCTACTTCTGGATCACTCTTTTGCCTTCCAGCCCCTCCCCAACATGTGATTAGGGCTTTTCTTCCCATTCAAGAAAGCTCTGGTGTCAGTGGAAAGCTCTCTTCCCCAGACAGAAGTACTGCCACAATCCAAACAGATTGCATGGACTCAACAATCTTCACTTAGCAACCATCATTAGCTTGGTTGCCTCTCTGTCTGGACGCACCATGAGAAATCTCCTACCTTTGAGCCCTCCACAAATGACAATACTCACCCAGCTCTACCTCTTATTGACCGGTAGCGGGAATTCCGGTCTTGGCCTCCTGCCTGGAGGCAGTGGTGGAATGGCTAGGTGAGAGCTG
>NW_015179861.1:0-509 GCF_001447785.1 Gekko japonicus
GCTGCCACCACTTCCTGTGGCAGTGGATTTGGATGGGAGACCACTGAGAAAGTCGAGGGCTGCTATGCAGAGGCAGGCAATGGCCAGCCCCCTCTGAAGTCTCCTGCCTTGAAGACCCTACGGGGTCGCCGTAAATCGGCTGTCACTTGACAGCCAAAAGCAGGGATGAGGGAGGTGAGGATGAGCTTATGGAACCAAGGGCACGGTCTCATACAATCCTAGAATCACAGACTTTGAAGGGGCCACAGAGGTCATCAAGTCCAACCCCCCCTGCTCAATGCAGGATCAGCCTAGAGCATCCCTGACAACTGTTTGTCAAGCTGCTGCTTCAAGACTGCCAGTGAAGAACTCAAATATGGGATCTAAGATACGTTTGAAACTTACAGATTTTGAAAAAATATTATACAAAGATTCTACTCCAATTAAAGGCTTAATTTCAAAAGTGTATTTACTTTTGTCAAAATCTAAAAACTCTAAAACTATAAAATATCAATTAGCTTGGCACAAGG
>NW_015179862.1:0-497 GCF_001447785.1 Gekko japonicus
CATCCGGAAGGGGTTCGTTCTGTGCAAACAGCATGAAAGAAACCGGTTGGCACTGCCAACGTCACGGGCCAGGAGAAAGCCTTTTTTCCAACCACATGAATGAACGGGGAGGGGGCAGGCGGACCTTGGTGCTGCTGACGGAGGCGGAGACCAGGGCTGTGTCGATGAAGTCCGGGTGCTTGGTGTTGATGTAGGCCAGCTCGATCGCCACCAGGTTGTGGACCTAGGAGGAGGCAGAGAGCGCCGGGGATGGGACAGGCTCCTCCTCCTGAGCTAGGAAGGGGGGCTCAATCCCTTGGGGTCTCGGGGCGGAGAAGCCCGCCTTCCTTACCATCTCGTTGGTGATGGGCAGCCTCCGGCGAAGGACCCCCGTCACCACCTCCACGATGGCCTCGTGCAGTTTGGGGAAGCGGAGCAGCTCCTGAGAGGGAGAACAGAAAAGGAAAAGGAGAAGAGAAGAAGAAATCTGATTTATATTCCGCCCTTCACTACCCGAA
>NW_015179863.1:0-517 GCF_001447785.1 Gekko japonicus
GGTCTGATTTCTGCTTATCAAGCTCTTCACAGAGGCATGGGAGCAGATAACTTGATTACAGGATATTCCCCACTATATGAGCGAGGGAATATAGGTCCTGAACAAGGAAACACATAGCCTGAAGCTAAAACCTACCTGTCCAACAATAAACAGAGTTACATCCTAAATCCATTGAAGGCAATATGCTTAGAAGGGTGCAACTCTGTTTAGGATTGTTCTGTAGACCATTGTTCAATCCTCTGTGTTTCGGAAGGAGCAGGAATATTTGTCAACAAAGAGGATTAAATGTGTGTGTTTCTCTCATTATTAAATATCATACTTATGAAAATGGGGTGCTTTGAATTACTGTAATCAATGTGAAAATGAAACACATTTCCCAAAACTACAATGGAAAAACAAAACAAACATGGCTCTCTTTTGTTTCGTTCTCTTTGGCTGAGGTTACATGAGCAGTTTGTGCTGATATAGTTGTGTTGCCTTTGCAATTATAAAGAGCACAATCAGACAATGACATCTG
>NW_015179864.1:0-501 GCF_001447785.1 Gekko japonicus
CAATTGATCATGTGACAAGAATTCCACAAGATTGTATAACAGATACATTTAGAAAAAGTGTCAAAATATGTTACATCAAAAAGAGTCTTGTTGTGCCAAATATTTATTCTGTAATCTGTCACCAACCTCACTCTGACCAAAATGTACATGCCATAGAAGTGGAAGGTCCTCATATGCCATACAAAAGTCTGACATGGAATTGCCAAACAAGTTTGTTATTAGAAGTAACTTTCCTGATTTGTCTACTTTCTAATTCCATGTATTATTTACAGCAAGCTACTAAGAGAAAAAAATATGGGATTTTTATTCTTGGCATGTTGTAATTATTCTGTAAGTATGAAAACACATAAGAAGATAAATGTCAGGATTTCCTAAGCTTCTTTTATTGCAGAAATATGAAGCATTGCCAGTTGGTAAAATTGCTTTACACCATAGATATCTTATACAGTAGTTTCTTTCTGTTTGAATTAAAATTTTGGAGTTATTCTGTACAAGCAAACC
>NW_015179865.1:0-538 GCF_001447785.1 Gekko japonicus
CCACCCTCCTAACCACCACACCAAACTGGTGTTTTGACTGTCAGCGGGGTTTGGGTAGCCCTGTCTGAGTTGGAGTGCCTTCCTGCCTTTGGTCAGTGCAGCCAATGTCCTTTGCTCGGTGGCACCATTAGGAAGAAGAAGAGATTGGATTTATACCCCGCCCTTCACTACCCGAAGGAGTCTCAGAGCGGCTCACAATGTCCTTTCCCTTCTCCTTCCCCTCCCCACAACAGACACCCTGGGAGGGAGGCGGGGCTGAGAGAGCTCTTTCGAGGACTGACCTTGAGAGAACAGCTCTGAATAGGGTTGCCAAGTCTTACCATGTTAAAAGTGGGGGAGTCCATGGCTGTCTCCAACCCAGTTCTCCCAGATTAGAGTCCGGGCTCCTAACCACTACACCAGACTGGCTCTCAGAAAGGGCGTCAGATCTTCCTGCACAAAGAATCGAATACTTTTAAGGCCTCTTGACTTGACTTAAAGGAAGCGAGCAAACATTCACCTCCACTTTTGGAAGCGATGAGCTTCTGTGTTTCTCAGC
>NW_015179866.1:0-484 GCF_001447785.1 Gekko japonicus
CTGCGGTCAGCCATCCAGACCACTGCTGCAAGGTCACCAGGGAGAGGGCGGGCGGGCAGCTTCTTTTTAAAAATAAACTCTAATGCACACATGTGCATAACTGCTTATTTGCTAGGAGTGAATATACGGTTATGCGCACATCACTAACTGCAAAAAAAAATGGTGCTGGGGACTGGAAGCATCAGCCTTCACCGAGTGACTTGAGCACACAAGGGAGAGATCAGATGCCTGGAAATCCATGGTGAGACAAGTTTAATCACCGGACTTTATCCAGTGTTGGGAAAGTTGGGGGTGAAGACGGGGGACCAACGACTGAGGCATGGGAGGCAGATGTTGCCATCTGATCCTGCACTTCAAATCTGGCAGGGAGCCACCACGACATCGGAGCAACTTGCCTGTCTTATCACAGCCACCGAGACATAAAAGATGACTAATTCCCAGCAGTGCCCTATCACTGCCAAGTTGACAAGTCACAGAGCCAACC
>NW_015179867.1:0-496 GCF_001447785.1 Gekko japonicus
CAGTTGGCTGAACGAATCAGTGCTAGCAGTTCTTCTTTTTCTGTTTCAGTCACTCCCTGGAACCTGAGAATCACGTTAGCCTTTTCCATTTGCAGCTGTAACAAACGATTTTCTTGGAGATTTTGTTTTGTTTCAACTTCTCCCATTCTTTTCTTCATCTTCTTGCTTGAGGTGTCCATCTCTGTAACTTTCTCAGTCACAAGCTCCACTTTCTTTTCCGTTTCTGCCAGCTGGCTCTGTTGTAAAGCGAAGTTTTGATTTAATGAGGTCAGTTGCTGGTTAATACCATCGAGTTGGTCCATCACTGGCTTGAGCATATCCGCTAACAACTTCATGACGTCAGCTCCCTCTTCCGGCCTCGGGCTCTGACTACCCAGTTTTGCTTTAAACTTTCCTCAGGATGCCGCCATTTTTCAACTTTGTTTACACTTTCAAATTGCTTCTGGGCTCGAAGAACTCGTTAATTCGCTATCTGCGCTCAAGTAAGTATCTCAAA
>NW_015179868.1:0-503 GCF_001447785.1 Gekko japonicus
ATACCCCCAAAACCTTGTTGGTCTCTAAATGCTGCTGGACTTGAATCGAGCTACTGGACGAAGACAGACCTTTCCCAGCGATGTCAGAGACTGAACCGGGGATCTTCTGTGTGAGCTATTACAACTGAGGTCTCTGCTTCCTCTGTCTAAAAACAAGAGCTGTAGATTTTTTGGTGTCCTCCCTTCTTTTTACCGGCTGCTCCAACAACCTCTCGAGACCTTAAGTTAGGGGAACGTCCCCAGCTGAGCGGCTCGAGAACCTTGTGTGTGCGGAACAGCTGCTCTGCTACAGTTCGAGAGCCAGTCTGGTGCGGTGGGTAAGAGCACAGACTCTAATCGGGGCGAACTGGGTTTGATCCCCCCCCCACTCCTCCACATGCAGCCTTGGGTCAGTCACAAGTCCTCTCGGAGCTGTTCTCTCAAGGGCAGTCCCCGAAAGAGTTCTCTCAGCCCCACCGACCTCACAGGCCATGCTCTCTCTAGGCTGTGGAGTCCTGTGAGCA
>NW_015179869.1:0-500 GCF_001447785.1 Gekko japonicus
GCTTTAAAAGTCTGGTTCAGCCTGGCTGCAGCCTGCCCTTGTTAAATGGTTGTCTTTAAGCCTCCAAAGTTTCACACAGACGTGCTGTAGAGGGAAAGTTTGCTCTTGCATCTGCAAGGTAACATATTCCTTCTCCGGCCTTGGCTTCCTCAATTAACATGCCAAAGCAATTAAGTCCTGTGTGTGTGGGGGGGTGAAGCTGCAGATCACAACACCTGCTCTTCTGAGGCCCCGGTCACATAGGCCAGAAAACGCGCGGCGGGGGGGATGCGTGGCTGTTCGCCCCGGAGCAAAATAAAGCATGGTAGCCCAATCACACAGTCCCCCGAGTCTCCGTACTTAGGCTGTTAGCGGGCGATCACACGGCAATGCTGCAGCGTGGCAAAGAAGCGGCGTGGCACAATCACACAAGTGTTTTGCATTTGTGTGCATGCGCAGTTCCGCAGAGCAGCACTGCTTTAAGTTTCGCGTTTGGAAGTGCAAAAAAAATGTCGGCACAT
>NW_015179870.1:0-495 GCF_001447785.1 Gekko japonicus
GGCATGTGCGGTCCACTCCTTTCCACCTGTCTACTAATGGACAAGCCAAACGGAAGGTGCATACGACCAAGGACACACAAACGCAGCTCAGCCAAGGGGACTGGGACAGATGGCTGGTTGTCTTCTTGTTTGGCCATTGGGTGACCTCGAGTGCAGCCCCGTGGAACTCTTAATGGGCTGCCGCCTCATGACGAGGCTGGACCGCCTGCACTGGGACCAAGCCCCAGAATTACGCCAAACTCCGGTGAGCCAGGAGACCCCCAGAGGGTTCTTTCTGGGGGACCCTGTCTTCACACGGAACTATTCCAGCAGCCCCACGTGGATCCCAGCAAGGGTTACCTGAGTCACTGGACCCCTATCATATGAGGTATCGATGGATGGGGGTCAGCTTCTATGCAGACACATCGATCAGCTCCATCGCTGCTGCCCACAGAGCCTGACTTGTCTTCTGCCAAGGAGGAGAATAACGGCCTGGAACCATCGTCGCTGCCACCG
>NW_015179871.1:0-460 GCF_001447785.1 Gekko japonicus
AAAGTTTATATCTCCACTACCTGGCATATACATTTTATAACGCACAGGGCCTGGCCCATCAAGATCTCATTTATGTCAGATCTGGCCCTCTTAACAAATGAGTTTGACACCCCTGCTCTAGATGTTTAATCACTAAACACACCTCTGCATCACAGGGGATGCCCAGACATAATGGGCATCCGTTGACTCAGCAAAAGGCCTGGCAGAACAGCTCTGTTTTACAGGACCCACAGAACTGTATCAGGAACTGTATCAGGATCGCAGCTCATCTCCAGACTCCAGAGATCAGTTTCCCTGGAGTCAATGGATGCTTTGGAGGATGGATGTACTATGGCATTGTACCCCACTGAGGTCCCTGTCCTCCCCAGGCTCTATCCTCAAATCTCCAGGAGTTTCACAACCTGGATCTTTGAACTTGTCAAAGTTCATGTCGAGTAGCATCATCGCTCCTTGTTCCACT
>NW_015179872.1:0-501 GCF_001447785.1 Gekko japonicus
ATAAGCAGTAAGGCATGCCCAGGCCAGCCATAGATAAGGATGGAATGTTGTGCACCTGTCCCCTTCCAGGCCCCAGTGTATCAGCTAGGCCTATGTGTGTGTACTTTCCGCAGTTAGGAATGTACCCTAGAAGATGCGAATGGATCCACTGTTGGTGGGAATGCCCAATAATTCAACATTTTTGGCAAGCTGTCCTGAATCAAATTACTGCAATCGTGTCTCAATCGATATCTCTAAAACCTGAGCTCCTACTTTTAAATCTTTGGGACCCAGTGGATCGAGTAGACACCCATGAAAATCTTATCTCCCTCCTTCTTCTTGTGGCAAGACTTACAATAGCTTCCATCCGGAAATCTTCCTCTCCACCAACCTAGACAATGTGGTATGATAAGATATGGGACCAATTCATTATGTACAAGATTTCTACCATGGTTGATTACTCTCATAAAAGCTCCAGGAAAGTCTATGGCAGTTTCATTGTCACCTGGCTTCCAGTCTTAA
>NW_015179873.1:0-488 GCF_001447785.1 Gekko japonicus
GTTGTTATTGTTTCTGGAGTTCTATATAATGATTAATAAGCATTTTTTTGAATTGCTTTTTATTCAGGCAAATGTTCAGGTGTAAGTGTTTGTAGTTTTTACATGAAGAATATGGATGACCACATCCAATGAACTTTAAGCGACTTCTAAGCAAGAAGCTAACTTTATAAGCATTATGTATGATCGCCATCTCTTGGGTTCTTAGTAGGTTTTCTTTACTTTCTCCCATAGTTTGTAGACCCTTCTCCAAATTTCGTTGTCGTTTTTAGAAAATTCAAATTAAAAAAATCCCCTGCGGGGGGCTAAAAAAAAGAGAGAAGGGCTTGTTGGTGAGCAGGAGGGGGTCCTTGGGCATTGTCTGCCCAGGGTTCCCCTAAACTCTGGAACCAGCACTGAGTGTTGTTGATAAGGGGTTAACCAGCCAGGCGCCAACTCCAGAGATGACTTGCCATCCCCATTTGTTGTGTGGAATAATCTGCATTTCCCCT
>NW_015179874.1:0-475 GCF_001447785.1 Gekko japonicus
CCTTGGAGGTGTTTAAGTGGAGGTTGGATTATTATTTGTCAGGGATACTTCAAACAATACTAGATAGTGCAGAGGGTTGGACTGGATGGTCTCTAGGCTCCTTCCAACTTTTAAATTATATTATTCTAAAAACCATTATCTCAGTTCTGAGTATATTTGGCCCATTTAGGTTGGGGAGGACTGGCTGAGCCCAGGGTTGGACCTTCTCCAGGGGAGCATTTAAAAGACATGCCCAGGTGCAGCCATGGAGAAAGAGCCAGACTCATTCCCTGACAGGTGGGGATAGGTAATTGGCATAGCAGAGCATGGGAATTGGGTGAGTCCCGTGCTACCACTTGTGGGTTAAAGGTGGGTGCTGGGCCTGGAAAGATTGAATGTCACTGCTCTGAACTATAAGGAATGTGCTTTAAAGTGTGTGGGAGGAGTGGTACAGTGGGCCTGGGATTTGTGCTTCCTTTGATCCCAATCTGAGCAA
>NW_015179875.1:0-495 GCF_001447785.1 Gekko japonicus
AAGATTTCATCTCTTCAGGAACAGGTAATGTGTCACCAAACCAGTGAATCTCCTGCTAATGCGAATGTGCCATCCCAATCTCTCTAAGTTTCCTAGCTCTGTAAATTGTTTGAATGTGCTGAAAACAAGAGGAAGCAGGATGGGGGACGTGAGGGGGCATGTGATGCTGGCACTGTCACTGCCATCACTTCTACATACAACCCAGGTGTGACAATGGATAGCTCTAGGAATCACCAGCAACTCTGATTCCTAGAGATACTCGTTGTCACTTCCCGCATGTAGTTTAGAAGTATGAGTAAGAGCGGCTGGCTAGCTAATGACCGCCTCCACACTCTGGAGACATGCATAATTTAAGACAATGGATCTCCCAAGAGCTGGCCTCCCACCATAGCAGGAAGCCTGTCATTGTCACTAGCACTTTATTGTTTCTGAGTGTTCATGATTGTTTTATAATTGCTCTTTTATGTGTTTTAACTTTTATGTAAGCTGCCCTGA
>NW_015179876.1:0-526 GCF_001447785.1 Gekko japonicus
TGTGGGTAGACAGACTTAAGGCTTAGAAGCTGTTGCTTTCAAAAACTAAAGGCATTCTCCAATGGGCAAATGTTTTTACTTACCAACAGGGGTCATTTCGTAGAAAAAGAGGTGCAGGAGCTCATTAGCATAACTTATTTGCATATGCCACACCCCCTGACATCACCAGAAGTGTGTCAGAAGGCAACACCCACTGCTCAGGCTCCACTGGACTGTTTTGGATTGCTAGCTATTGGGGAGAACGCGCAGATCTGCCCTCATAGAGGAGGGAGAGCTTATATCTGAATAAACCTTGGCGCAGGCTCCTCGTGGCCCGGGACTGCTGGGAGCAGAGGGTGAGGCTTGTTGCATGTGCCCACCCCCTGGGCTCTTTGCTGCTGGAGCGCCACTCCTGTGCGCTCCTGCAGGAAATGACCCCCGCTTACCAATACTGTCACCATTATCACCAGACTGAGCATGGTTACCTGGATATTTAAGAATAAGGGGTAGACAGGATTAGAACACTGTGGTTCATTAATGGCCTAAG
>NW_015179877.1:0-489 GCF_001447785.1 Gekko japonicus
TATCTCCAGCGGGAGATGGCCATCATAAAAGTGTATAGGAATGTGCCTTGCTCTGTTGTTTTGTTACAAAATCCGCCCCAAGTGGGTCATGTTTATGTAAAAGGAATTCATTGGACAGATACACAAGCAGAATTTTTAGCAAAATGTGGAGTCGCATTCAAATGATGCTGTGTGATGACTATGGTCACAAAAGCTTATTTGAGACATTTCCAGGCCCTCTTACAAGATTTGCCAACCTCCAGGTGGTGGCTGGAGATCTCCTGGGAGGACCCAGTGTTCCCTCTAAGCTGAGTTAGCGTGAGCTACCTCACAGGTTTTTAGCCTCCAGCGCACACATTTTTGTCGTGGCTCAGGAAGGATGGGGCTCCAGAGCAAACTAATTTATACAGTAGCCAAATCATTCACTCACAACTTTATTGCCAGTAGCTCACAGAGTAGATGTTTTGCTCACAAGACTCATAACTTCTCGCAGGGCTCTTTTTGTAGCAG
>NW_015179878.1:0-471 GCF_001447785.1 Gekko japonicus
ATCTCTGTGCAAAGTAGTATTTCCTTTTGACCCTCCTGAACCGACTGCCCATCAGCTTCACTGTGTGCCCTGCGGAGCTCCAGTCTTTTGGGAGAGGGAAAAACAGTCTCTCTTTGTCCGCTCTCTCCACCCCCTCCTGCATAATTTTACCGAAGGGCGTCCCCGCAGGCTTAACTCAGTTATCACGCACTTTCGGACACAAAAGAGGAAATCCCCTTCTCGAAAGAGAAACCAAAGCGGGGGGGGGGGTTCTCGGGATGGAGCAACGGCGATGTCGACATTCCCATGCTGAAGTGGGCCAGCTTCTTGCAAAAGAAACGGAAACGTCTCCAAATGCCCCTCTCCTGGCAGCACAAACAGCACCAATCCAGGCGGAACCAAGGCACGAAATGTCCAGCCTCTTTTCCTTGTAAGACTGATTCCTTGCTTTGCTCACTGAGTGGTTTGCAGTTTTTAAAGAAAAAACCTCAA
>NW_015179879.1:0-481 GCF_001447785.1 Gekko japonicus
TCCGAGATCCAACAAGATTGGGCTAGCCTGCGCCATCTGGCTAAGGCGGGCATCAGGAAGTAGAAGTACAATATTCAACACGCAGTCGATAAAAAAAATTCACTCCACAAAACACCTTTTGTTCTGCACTTCCTGTTACAACAGAGATATCAGCTAACAGCTAAACGCTGTGCTGGAAAGCTTCTGTAGAGACCAGTTCTGAGCCAACAGGGCAGCAGTTTTGCATGCTCTCCGCATACGCTGAGAGGTTACCAGTGGAATCCAGTGATCTTCATCTATCTCACCGTGGCTGAGCACAGAGCAGCCTTTCCCTGCATGCAATGCTTTAGAACAACAGTTCTCAGATTTTCTGACGTGGGCCCCTCTTCTAAACTCACCCACCCACACAAATAATTCTATAGTACTTCTCTGCTCCCAAGAATCTCACACATCAGTTAACAATGAGGGTAGGTGAGAGATGGAGCAATTTGCCCAGAGCCAC
>NW_015179880.1:0-491 GCF_001447785.1 Gekko japonicus
CTCCCTGGCTGGTTTCCTGTTTCTAATGCTTTAATTCTCACTGCTTATGTTCTTTTGAAATACTCTTGCACACTTTAATAAATATTCTTTGATTATACTTGGTGTGTTTTGTGCTTCAGGTACCTCAAGCCTGTTCCAGTATCTTAGACTTTAAGAGACCACTTACCAGGTTAATTGTTTTGGAAACTCATTCTGCAAGTGGTCTGCCTTGCAGGGCTGACTTTCTTGATTTCTCCCAGTAAGGTTAGAAGTATTGTGGGTACTGGCTCTGCTGAGGTTGACTACTCCTCAGATGAGGAAGAGGCAGGGAGCAACCCAGCCTCCTCTGGAGTCAGCCCAGAAGAGGAACCCTTAATAGCGCCTGAGGGAGAAGAGGCCCCAGCAGCTGCAGAGCAGCTGCACAGGAGGTGCAGTGAGAAGGAGAGACTGATCCAGAGCCTGGCCCAGCACTCCCAGCTGAAAACACCCTGAGGCCAGAATCCCCACCTAGT
>NW_015179881.1:0-487 GCF_001447785.1 Gekko japonicus
CCAGAGGCTAGTGCAACCTAAGACCATTACTGGGTGCATTAAGAGCATCATAACTAAAAGTGTATTTTTCTCTGCACACACAACACGTCACAAAAGACAGGCCTGCTACCCACACGGAGGCCCAACACACGAAGGCCCCTTGAAACATTTCCATGTTGCTGCTGTGTGTACCACAGATCATTTGCAGAGAGGGTCACTTTCTCCATACTATTGCCAAGTGCTAACAAATCTGTAATGGAAGGGAGAAAACGGGTTGTAGCCAGCCAGCTTTTACCCTGGAGGGGGGAAAAAGAAACAAGTACTCTTTGACGACCAAAAATGCCATGCTGGGGACCATGAGGACCTGCATATGCGATGCAAGAAGAGGAAGCAGCTAAGATGTCTTTGGCTGAGGCCACGGACATCCACGTATGGCCTCCCTGAGGTTTTTGTCACCTAACAAACAACTGCTGGCCACAATTTATATGTCATCAACAGGCCAGGGGAC
>NW_015179882.1:0-490 GCF_001447785.1 Gekko japonicus
GCTTTCATGGCAGAGTGGAGATTCGAACCCAGGTCTCCTGGAGCCTAGTCCAGCACTCTAACCACTACCCCACACTGGGTAGCAACGGTGGCAATACCATCGGGATTCGGGATCGCCCTGAGAAGCTCAGCCATACATTGTGCGGCATGAACAACGTGGGATGGAACGATCTGCTGGACAGTGGTACCCGAAACGGGGCTGACTGGAAGAGGCCACCATAACACTCAGGACCATCTTGTCTACCGAAAGCACTTTATTATTGTTATTACTGTATTATTGTTATGATTTTACTGTTTTACTGGGTTTTATACATGGGCTTCCGCCCCCTTGTTAGCCGCCCTGAACCCGCTTGCGGGAAGGGCGGGATAAAAATACCTAAATAAATAAATAAACCCTCATACCGCACAAGGTTTTTCTATCATTCTGTGTGTGATGTAGGGAGGGGGCTTCGGGTTCACTGACAGAGCACCTGCTTGGCACACAGAAGGTC
>NW_015179883.1:0-485 GCF_001447785.1 Gekko japonicus
TACATCCCTCTAAGCTCACTGAAGGATCCGCTCCCCTTAGGTTGCGGTCACACGCATCAGATAAAAGGGAGGGGGGAAGAAAGGCTATTTCCTCCAGAGAAATCTGACCTGCAGTTGCGAGATCACACCTCCCTTTGAAGCTGTGGGCGCAGCCTGTCAGTGTATGATCAGACGCAACTGGGGGTGAGTCGGGGAGTTTTTTTGCCGTTTGTTTGCCATGCGCTTAAATGAGGCATCGGTGAATCGCACCTCTGCACTGAGGGCTCCCTATTGAGATGATGCGCAAACTGAGAAGGGGGGAAAAAACAACAGCATGGAGTCGGGATGGCCTGATCAGACTATTCCGATGGCATGAGAGCATGCTGGAGCGATCAGACAGGGGAAAGTCCATCCGTGGCCTATCACAACTTGTTCACTACCAGATTTTCCCTGACTCTCTCTATATCGTAATGGCATAGACTGTGGGCACTCCATGAAATTGCTGA
>NW_015179884.1:0-486 GCF_001447785.1 Gekko japonicus
TGGTTCTGAATTGTGTTTCTCTTGTGTACTGTGTGCTTCTGAAATGTTTGTACTGGGCCTGGTCTGAGTAAGTCCAGCAAGCTGTTGTGCTTTATGGGCTATTTTGCTGAATCTAAAATTGTTTGTGTGAATAATGGGGGTGATAAGGAGCACCGCAACGGATCTCTTTTTGTAGGTTAAAGTAGGGTTTCCAGATGTATTTTTAGAGGACACATCCTCTTTTTTGTGTGTTTGCCACCTCTCTCCCACATGACACAGATCCCGCAGTCCACACAAGTTCCATGATCCCAAGCAGAGCCTTTTTAGATGATCAAAACACCAGCAGAAAAGCTAGTTGGATAAGAACATAAGAGAAGCCAATGTTGGATCAGGCCCATCCAGTCCAATACTCTGTCACACAGTGGCCGAAAATACCAGGTGCCATCAGGAGGTCCGGCAGTAGGCCAGAACACTAGAACCACTGTTGCCCCCCCAGGACCAAGAATA
>NW_015179885.1:0-482 GCF_001447785.1 Gekko japonicus
CAGGAGTTGTAAGGAACATCACTTTTAAATCCTGCAGGAGTCCATTTGACTCAGGAAAGCAGCAATGGGGGGGCGGGGGGCAGCCTTTCCATCTCCACCTTTTTTTCCAGCTCCAAAAGGCATGGGAGGGAAGGAGGGTAGCCCTTTGGATGAACCATGACCTTGGGTAAGCCACAGTTTTCATATCATCAGCTGTAATACAAGAATGATAGTACTGTCTTACTCTACACAACTATTGTAAAGATGGCTGAAATAATTATGTAAAGTGTTTTGAATACTTGAATTGTATTATATGAATGCTTTTATTATTATTGTTATAAATGTGTTTCTGTTCAATAACTGTGCCAAATATTATCTAATTTAATTCACTCCGAAATTTTCAGTGCAGTGAAACAAATCACCATAACATTATATGCCAAATTTCGTAACATTTTGATACTATTTAAAATCTTCTGTTCTTCTGTCAGGTGCTGCTTATCAGC
>NW_015179886.1:0-368 GCF_001447785.1 Gekko japonicus
CCTCTTTTTCTATGAAACGACCCCTTCGCATACCTAACCACTACACCAAACTAGGAGGGTCTGATTCAGCTCTTCTTCTGTTTTTAGCAAGGCCTCAGCCTCTCTGCCCTGTTGTTGGCCCTCCAGAAGTGCTGGTTGGCCACCGTGTGAGACAGGATGCTGGACTAGATGGACCACTGGTCTGATCCAGCAGGGCTCTTCTTGTGTTCTTAGGAAGGCCTCGGCCTCTCTGCCTTGTTGTTGGCCCTCCAGAGGAACTGGCTGGCTAGTGTTTGAGACAGGATGCTGGAATGGATGGACCACTGGTCTGATCCATCGCGGTTCTTCTTCGGTTCTTCTGTCCTTAACTCACCCAGCAGGAGGGAAGT
>NW_015179887.1:0-483 GCF_001447785.1 Gekko japonicus
ATACCTGGTGGGTCACGGACGATGGCGGATGATCCCGATGCGAGCTCTCAAACGCGTTGGTGGTCTGGAGCGCCATATTGAGCTTCGGGTCGGTGGTGCCCAGGAGCTTTCGGTGCAGCTTGGGATCACGGATTCCCCAGATGAACTGCATGAGGATTATCTCTTCGACCCCCGCCAGCTCGCAGTCTATGGTGAGCTGGCGTAGCTCGGCCATGTAGATGGTGGCCCCTTCATCCGCTTTCTGTGTTCACGCCCATAAATCCATTCGTCTTACCATTTTTGTGGGCTTTGGAGCAAAATACTCATTCAGGACCTTGAGGAGGTCCTCGTACTAATTCAGGACCTTTAGGAGGTCCTTGTGTGTTTTGTCATGAGCCCCTTGGCCAGACGGATGGTGGCTACCCTGCACGAGCTTATGAGCAGGGCCTGTTTCTTACCGGCGTCGGTGATATCGTGGAATGTGAGGTAGTTTGTCAGCTGGTC
>NW_015179888.1:0-483 GCF_001447785.1 Gekko japonicus
TCCCTATAGCAGACCAAATCAAAGCAACTCTGACAGATCTAACAAATCGAGTATGGTCAGCTTCAGACTTCTGATATCACATTCCCTCTTCTTTCTTGGGGTCCTGGATTCAGTATAGAGCAGCCTATTGAGAACAAGAAACTGTTATATGGTGTGCAAAACCAATTATGTTTCCTTACTTTTTTCTCATATTTTGCTTTTTTGCACATTTAGACAACAAGCAGTAACTTATCAAAAAAATCTACAAATTTAAATGGAAAACTATATAGGTATAGTCTAAACATTATTATTGTGTAAGTTCAGTAAAAATTCCTGTGTAGAATCTGAAAAGATTTCTATCCAAGGAGTCATTTGTTGCTCATTTCAAGTTGTGGGGACTTTCCCTCAGCCAAGACTCGATGGTAGACACATACCCAAAGTGGGGAAACCCCACCCCATTATAAGTGTATATCATAAAAAAATTGCATTCAGTACATTGTAATT
>NW_015179889.1:0-489 GCF_001447785.1 Gekko japonicus
GTAGTGTTGTAGTGTTTGTAGGAAGAAAAAAAATTGGAAAAAAAAATTGGAAGAAGGGGGAAGGAGCAAGGAGTGAGGCAACATGCTGGGTTTGTGTACATTTCCCCAGAACTGCAGCTGTACGTCATCATGTCTGAATGCAGCCAAAGTTTCCTGCATGTGCTATTCCCTCTTTAATGCATATTTTAAATCTAATATTTACTTTTCTTGTTACAAGTCTGCATTTGTTTCATCCTGAAGTAGTCTTAGGGTTGCCAGCTCTGGTTTTGGACCAAAAGATCTACTGGTGGAGGGTGGAGTTTGGGGTGGAGAGAATGCTCAGCAGGGATATGATACTATAGAGTCTGCCCTCCAAAGCTGCCATTTTCTCCAGGGTGACTGATCTCTGTAGTATGGAAATCAGTTGTAATCTTGGGAGAACTCCAGCCTCCACCTGGAGGTTGGCAACTTTAGATTTCTCTTAACGTTCAATGCTTACATTTTCCATGG
>NW_015179890.1:0-488 GCF_001447785.1 Gekko japonicus
TTGGAATTTTAATAATTTTAACTGTTTACGGATGGATTGTATTTTATTGAAATGCTGTAAACCGCTCCGAGATCGTATTCAGGGGAGGGTAGTCTATTGAATGAATGAATGAATGAATGAATGAATGAATGAATGAATGAAATCAGTTCTAGGGGGCTCAAAAGCAGGAAGTGGTCCAGTTTTCTCTGAGGAATTACCTCCAAGTGCCACTGTGACAAGAAGTAGGACAGATTACAGTGAATACACAAAGGTTTGCTTTGCAATTCTATATTTCATGCATATATGTTCTATTTAAATATTAATTTAATTTGAAGATCCTAATGTGATATCAAATTTTATATATCTAATACATTAGTTCATTATTACCATACCATCTACTGTAATTATTATTTTTTTCCTTAAGGACCATGATGCATTGGATCAAGTTTACTACTGCTTTCTCAAGAGGATTCATGAATTACTCAGTGATTTATGGCATCATTTTCTGT
>NW_015179891.1:0-486 GCF_001447785.1 Gekko japonicus
CTAAAGATTCATAAAATTAAAAACAATGAATATTTGCAATTACCACTACAGTGAGTTGTGACAAACAATCCAACAGTGGAAGGCACTGGTGGCTCTGGATCTTTCCCAAATCCTTTCCCCCAGTAGTCTTTTCTGGCCTTGGGAAAGCATATTCCTGGGGTTATGGGACCTACACAGACTAATACTGATGTGGGTTGACAGGTTGCAGTGGGAAACGGGAAAGGGGCAAAATGGGTATGTGCAGCTCTGATTTTCAGGTCATGGTTTTCTTCTTTAAAAAACTCATATCACATGGTACCACTTTTGTGGTATTGAAACAGGGAACAGTCTTCTTCTTCCATTATTGTATTGAGAGGTATAGGTAACTGGGTAACATCTTCATATAGACCAGTGGGGTATGCCTGTCATCTACTCTTGCTTCGTTTGATTCTACCACAGGCTGTGTCCACCGCAGGCTGTGACATCATTGGCCATTTGTACAAATTG
>NW_015179892.1:0-483 GCF_001447785.1 Gekko japonicus
TGGCAGGAAATCTAGCACATAATCTGACCCTAAACAATTTAGGTAAGCCCAAAGTACCATCTCTACCCATATGAACTTGTCTAGGTCAGGGGTCCCCAACGTGGTACCTGTCAAGTGTTGTTGTTGTTGTTTTTTAAATGGGCAGGGTCAGGTGGGGCTTTTGCCCAGAAAGGCTTCTGATTGGCTACTGGAGATTTGGGGCAGGCAATCTGCTTGTCTCCCTGTATGTATGTATGTGCATGCAGAAAGTTAGGCTCTGTTATTTCATAGGGTCCAGCCCACATCGCTCACGTTTAAGCCCGAACCACCTTTTAAGTTTCTTTCAACAAAGCTCACTGCTTTTATCGGTGCGTTCTACTCCGTGCGTGAGAGTCCTACCGAGTCTCAGTCAACCAGAAACACATTTGTTCCAGTGTCTCAGGTGTGGGGACAGGGAAATCAAATTGTCCTTGAGTGGAAGACAGAAGAATGTCCCACAATAGA
>NW_015179893.1:0-490 GCF_001447785.1 Gekko japonicus
CTCCCGTGGCAAATTCGCCGTGTGAACGGAGCCTATGAAGCAAAATTCACCATGAATGTTGCCCTGTTCGTGGTTCGGGAACCGAATTTTGTGACAACTCTACCATCACGAACTTCCACAAACTTTTAAGGTTTTGTGGCAGTTCATAGATAGAGAAGAAAGCAGGGGTTTAAAAGGACTCTGGGTTCCCTTAAACCTCTGCTTTCTGTTCACCACCAAATTCACACAAACAGCTGAGCAGTGGGTGTGTCTCCCAGCTGCTCAGCTGTTGTTGTCGTTTTTGGACGGGGGGGCGGTTCTTGGGCAGTCCCTTTAAAGAAACTGCCCAAGAAAGTCCAAACAGTCAAGAGGGGGCAGCACCTTCCCCCGCTCAGTTGCCTTTCCAGGGTTTCTTGGGCACTCCCTTTACAGAGACTGCCCAAGAAAGCCCAAACAGCTGAGTTGGGGGAAACACCTCCCCCTGCTCAGCTGTTGTTGTTGTTGGGGGGGG
>NW_015179894.1:0-481 GCF_001447785.1 Gekko japonicus
CAAACTTTAGCCATTTTAAATAGGTACACACTCAGGAAAGGAGTAGCCGATTTGTACAAAAAAAGTTATTTAATGATCATACACACATACAAAAGGGAGAACGTGTAACAAAATACCATTTTTATTGACACTGCACATAAGCCGAACAAGTTAAATCAAATATTTCCAATATGCTTCAAAGAATGCAAGAACAATGGACCAGAGGTAGTTAGCCTTTCATTGCATGCCTGTGCCTAAAGCAGAATGCAGAATTTCAAACCTGCAACGTTGCCATCCATCACAAAACTAAACTCGCATGGCCAAAAAAACAGCCTTCACATTGAAACTGCTGGCTTATACCAAACATTTCTCTTCCTCAACACAAGGAGTTGGAACCAGTACAAAACTTCCACTTGCACAAGGTGATAATGCAAGAAAAAGAAGCCGTACCCCCTTGTGCAAAGTCATCCCCGTCCGCATTTCCACTGGCGCAGGATAATGT
>NW_015179895.1:0-457 GCF_001447785.1 Gekko japonicus
AAATCATTTACCAGTGAAATATTTCATTTACCAGTGAAATCATTTACCAGTGAAATATTTCATTTGTTATTTGCAAAATTATTTGACTAATGCCTATTAGAAGAATACTCCTAGGCACAAATAACGCTGCAGAAAACTTTGGTATCCATTTCGAAAAACTACCGTCCCTGTTCTTGGAAGGAGTCCCCATTCATTTTCGATGGCACTCCTGAACAAATAGCTGAGTTTCGCCTAGAGCTCAGAGAAATGGGGGGGGGATCCTTAAAAGTTCCCATGATACACACGGTTTAATCTTTGGAGCCTATTAGGAGCCTATTTTCTCTTCAGCATTAATTACGCTTAATTACCTCTCCCCCTCCCCCCCCTTAAACCTTCCCTTTCCATAAAACCAGTTTGTCACTTTGGTTTCAATGCACATCTTTAGCTGTCTGTCCCTCCCTAGGCTTAAGTGATACCA
>NW_015179896.1:0-485 GCF_001447785.1 Gekko japonicus
AAGGGAAGATCTTGTCTCACTAACTTTTTTAAGTTCTTTGAGGGAGTGAACAAACATGTGGACAAGGGTGACCCAGTAGATGTTGTTTACCTAAACGTCCAGGAAGCTTTTGATAAAGTTTCTCATCAAAGGATCCTAAGTAAACCCAGCATTCATAGGATAACAGTAAAAGTCCTCTTGTGGACTAAACCCTGGTTAATTAACAGGAAACAAAGAGTGAATGTAAATGGACAGTTGCCCCCCAAGCCAGAAATAACGAGGCAGACACAAGTGTTGGGTTTAACTATAGGGCCACTTTATTAACTGACAACTTTAGCTGGAACCAACGGCAAGGGCAACACAGCATGCGGTATGGTCAAGGCCAGAGGTCGAAGACCCCTCATAATACTAAGTTGTTCAGGGCAGTGAGAACCAGGGAGGACTGTGAGATGTTTCAAAGGGATCTGTTCAGTCTGGGCAAGTGGGCATCAAAGTGGTAAATGAGG
>NW_015179897.1:0-469 GCF_001447785.1 Gekko japonicus
GGTCCCCGGCCACCTGAGGCACTACAGCTGTGCATGACTCAGGCTGTTCATTATCCTGCTGACCAGGGTCATCTGTATTTCTATGGCACTGCACTGAATGGGCACTGAACTAGAGGAGTGAATCCTCCCCACTGCACTTTCAACTTCCCACCTACTAGCCAGCACAGTCCCTCTGTATCTGCAAACCCAAGAATTATCCTTTGGGGTTGTAATCTTTGCACTAATCTTGGGGTGGAAGGCGTTTCACCACACAGACCACATTCATCTAGGCCAGTAAAGTCTGCTACAACCGGCAATAGATCTCTAAGGTTTTAGGCAGTAGTCTCTCCCAACGCTGCTATTGGGAACTGTGTTTTAGGGTGGAGGAGTGGTTTTAATAAAAGTGTGATTTTATTATGATGCACCTTAATGCTTCTGTAGTGACAGACCTCACGTTCTTAGGAACCCAGATCACTGCAGACTGTGACAG
>NW_015179898.1:0-469 GCF_001447785.1 Gekko japonicus
GGGACCCCTACAAATCAGTATTCAAGTAATCTAAACTATAACTTGGCCTGATTGGCCGTGGCAAGCCAGAACTGGAAACCACTATTGAGAGTGGGCTCACTAACCATCGTTGGTGCTAAGAGTGGTTTGCTGTGATTCCTGACTTGACAAACCAGAGTTAGGTCTGCTATTCTGCCTCCAGCAGCCACTTGCACCCAGAGGCCAGGGCCTTCTGAGCATATGGAGACCCGAAACAGACTAGCAGCTCTTAAACCATGGTTTGCCGCTTGATTTCAGCTTCCACCTCACACCATGGTTAAGAGCATAAGATGAGCCTTGCTGGAGGAGATCAGAGATCTGTCTAGTCCAGCATCCCGGTGCTACAACAAGGGCTAACCAAATTGTTTTTAGGCATTTACATCCTGCTGGTGGTTCAAAGTGGCTTACAAAAAAAAAATCAGACAAAAAAAATATGCTTAGCTTGACTCCA
>NW_015179899.1:0-518 GCF_001447785.1 Gekko japonicus
TATCACAGGGGGAGGGGAAAGAGGAATACTCCATGTCAGAGGTCGATTTGGGGGGGATCACGGGGGAAAGGATATCCCATTCAGTCCCTAAATTCCTACTAGAAACATTCTGGCCCAACAGAATGTGTAAAGGTTTTGTGGATCTTGACATGTCCTTGAACAGGCCATGTACGGTTTGACCCTTCCTGTGCAAAGCCTGCTACTTTGATTTTAATTTTCTTAGCCACTGCCTGGGAAACTGTGGGGGACCCATGGGATGGTCTCCAGTGGAAACAGCATGGTCTGATATAGCAACATCATTTCTGGCTAAAAAAGTGAAGTGACAACATTGCCTTTTGTGATGCTCAAAGAATCTTTCTGATCTCTCCAGTAGTTACATAGACTTCATTTCACATAACTCACTAGGATAGATGGTTTCCAGTTAAAGAAAGAGAAGCCTTGGTCATGTGGTGGGCTGCGGTAGCACTCCAACACTACTTGAAAGAAATCCCATTCATCTTAGAAATGGATGACATACC
>NW_015179900.1:0-475 GCF_001447785.1 Gekko japonicus
AGTGATTAACGTGCCATTACAGGCAAGTACAACCCCCCCTTCCTCTCAAAAGCCCTCCCCCTTCCTCTCTGCCCCTCCACCTGGCCTGGCGGCCTGGCTCTTTGATCCCCCGACCCTCCTGCCAGTTGTCCATGTTTGGTGTGTTTGGGTCCCTGAGCTTCCTCTTCCCATAAAAGATCTGGCTTCTCAGGGAGGCGAATGTGTGCAGAGACTAGGAGGCCTGATTGACGGGCAGGTGGTCTCACTGGTCAGGTGGGAGAGGGGAGAGAAGGAAGAACGTTTGCTGAGCGGTTGGTCCCTGTCAACCAGACTGTGTCCAAAAAGGAATCTTCTCCATCACTGTGTGAACTTGGCCTCGTCGTCTGGCTGCTCTTCTCGGTATGCACGAGGAGCGAGGGAGGAGGCGTGACAAGCCCTTGCGTGTGCGGTAGCAGGAGGGTTCTTCTGGAAAGCACGAGAAATGTATGGCAGCTGT
>NW_015179901.1:0-472 GCF_001447785.1 Gekko japonicus
CCCAGGGGGCCAGAACTGGCCCATCCAGGACTGTTATCCGATCCGTGAGTAGGGAAGAGGAGGGTGGTGGCAGCAGCAGCAAAAAGACCCACTGCAGGTCGTTTGGCTGGTGGGTCCCCCCTTCCTCTCTCAGTTGGGCCAGGCTCTCCTGTCAGAGGCGGGGGGTCGCCACCACCTTGTCAGTGTGCGTGCATGCTGGGCTCTCCCCCTTTGCTTCAGTTGATATTATATGTGTACATTTTGGGGTGGACCTCTCTAAGTGGAGAAGAAATCCTGCTTCACACACAGAAATGCTTTCAGGGTTATGGAGAAAAAAGTTGCTGATGAAGTGTATTTTCAGAGATGGACAGGGGAAGTTTCTCTAAGGTGGGAGGCATACTCAAGGTAGACTACACATAGTGAGTCAGTACAGTCGACCAAATGAGACATTCACACTGCTCCCACACACACACACACACCAGTGAAAGGATGC
>NW_015179902.1:0-469 GCF_001447785.1 Gekko japonicus
TAGGAATCCTCCAAGCCTTTCTACTGGAAATCTGCATCAGGCTAAAGTCGTTAAGGACAGGCTGGCAGCCTTCCTATCAGCTTACCCTCCTTGAGACGGCCACGTCTTCGCCCAATTTACACTTCACTTAAAATGAAACCTGTTTTGGAAGTTATCTGTCTATCTGAAAGATCTTCCTTCACTTGCTTTTAAAAGTCCTAAATTATGCCTTCTCGGTATTTAGGAGGAAAATACTAGAATGCCTTCACTGAACAACAGTTAGGTCTTTTTTGGAGAATAGGAACCACTCCGGTCACATCATGTATGCCATTGCTTCATCAGGCTGTATCTAGGTGAGGAATAAAAACTACAAAGGACTTGCCTATAGATCTAGTTAATTTTGAGGGTTTGGTTAAGATTGTCCTTGTACTGTCTAGTTAGAAATAGTATATCACTTGAAACGGGGCTTTTTTTTTGTAGAAAAAGCCCA
>NW_015179903.1:0-474 GCF_001447785.1 Gekko japonicus
GCCTATAAAAGCCTTCAGAGCTCACTCAGAGCTCAGTTGGGACAGGCCAACCCAAGGGGGGCTCCAATGGCATTTGAATGCTTTCTGATCGGGCGACTCAACCCAGAAGTAAACTCTGAAAGCATTTGAATGCCTTTGGAGCTCACTTGGGTAGGGCTGCAAGCGGGTGGTGGGCTCCAACAGCATTTTAATGCCTTCAGGGATCACTTCTGGGGGGGTCCATCAGACCTGGAAGTAAGCTCTGAAGGCATTTAAATATCTTCAGAGCCCAAGAAAATGTCTCTCACAAACCTCATGAACCTTAGTGAAAAACATGGAGGTTCGTGGGTGGATCATGGGAGTCACGTTCTCCTGAACCCTTGGTTTGCAAACCATCCTGGTTTGTGCTCAAACCAGGGTTTGTTTTTTGGGGTGTGTGCCCATCCCTAGTGACCAGCTAATCTCTCATTATCCACAGGGATGGCTGATTGGCTA
>NW_015179904.1:0-472 GCF_001447785.1 Gekko japonicus
ACAAGGCAGTGATCCATGAGGGGGCCTAACCTTTTACATAGTTTAAATAAACACTCTTTTTGAATGATAAGATCTGGTAGTGCCTTGACCACATAGTCCTCCCCGCTCAGTACGTTACCAGAGGCAAAGGGAGGCCAAGGACCCCAAACGGGCCCAAATCGGAGGGGTTGCTAACTCTCCAGGGAGCACACAAAGATTGAGGTACTCACTTTCCTGGGTGGGGAATCACCCAAAGGGGGTCTCACTGTCCCTCTGGGAAGGCGGTGTATATTCAGTGAGTGGCAGCAGCGAATGAGGAGAGGAAGTAGCCCCACCAAGCAGGGTGGGCAGGCAAAAACAGGGGCTTGCAAAGCCACAGAACAGCTATTCAGTCTCCCAGGGCTGAGGTTTCGCCACACCGTCCATTCAAGCTGGCCCATTCAAGCTGTGACCTTAGACCTACACCTAAGACCTCCCTGCCTGATATGTGTCC
>NW_015179905.1:0-469 GCF_001447785.1 Gekko japonicus
CATTCTGTATATATTTATAAGTAAGATATATATTAAAAATGTAGGATAGAGCGTTGTACAGGCAAAGTTTAGGTGTTGAATCTGCCCATTGAACTCAATAGAACTTAAATGTGCTTTACCTTCTGTTATTGTACCAAAAATTGATTGGAGGCAAATTCATTTGCAAACAGAAATACTTAATTCAGTTAACAATATTTGTGTGTGTTGTCTCTCTCGATATGTATAAGCAGTGATACTGATTTATACTTTTGCTATTTCCTTAGTGCCCCTTGCTGCTTCTTATGCCCCTCAGCTTTCAACATGCCTCTTATGGATAGCTGATATTACTGCAGTTGGTGCTTGTAATCTTTTGCAAGTGGCAGCAGCATGATCCAGTACTTAGTGAGCATAAAGAGCCAATCAGAATTGCCAAATGGACTAACACCAACAAGATGTACTGACTGTTTAGTTTTGATCTGCAATGGACTGC
>NW_015179906.1:0-473 GCF_001447785.1 Gekko japonicus
CAATAGCAAGGAGTCCTCAGGAAAAGAGGGCTCCTCAGGAGGAGAGGAGCCCCATGTGGCCAACCTTGAGTTAACAGGAGAAGCCGACAAGCAGGAAAATGAACTGCAGACTTGTCAGGATTCCAAGCCAACAGCTGGTGCAGAGCCACCGACACCCTCCAGCCTTGATTAAGCAGGTGAACCTCAGTTGGCTCTTCCCAGCCCACCAGTATCACCCACACCCTTAGAGCACTGCAGACAGAGGCTGAGAACAGAGCTACAGAAAAGACGGCATAGTGCACGCCTCCTAGCCCAGCACCAGTTGCTCACTGATAATGAAGACAAGTAGTTATAGGATTGCTTCTGAACAGCTGGCTGCAAGCGTGACCCCTTAGGCATGGGGCCATAAATACCGGCCAAGAGAGGCTGTTAGGTGTGGATGCAACACTTATGATAGATGCTAAACCACTGTCTCTGCTTTGCCTGACCTCTGG
>NW_015179907.1:0-471 GCF_001447785.1 Gekko japonicus
AATCAAACACTGCTAAATGGAGAAAAGATTGGGGGGTGAAGAAAAACCCCCCAGGAAGTTAACCACCACTCGTACCATCTTACAAGGGCCCCTTAACCTTGCACTCATTATTTTGCCATATATAGAATACACGTTTAGGATAATGTGTAATTCCACCCTGCCTATAAAGAATCCTTTCTTTTCTTTTCTTTTCGAGCAATTGAAGTGCAACAGAAATCCTCCCAAGGATACGGACTTCTTCTGTCCAGGCTGCAAAGAACTCAGCATTGCTGCTGGTGAAACATCATTCTCTCCTGCCTCCCCCTCCTGACAGTTAACACCATTGCTATCAAAACTGCAATGTATAAAGTGGCTGAGCAACTGCCATGCACTTACTGGACAGTTCTTAAAACATCACTGAGGGCAACAGAGATGGTATTCCCAACACTACATAGGCAGGAAGGAGGAGGAGATTATGATGATTGGATTTAT
>NW_015179908.1:0-470 GCF_001447785.1 Gekko japonicus
TATTTGTAATTTTATAAGATGTATATTGTACTATTAGTTTTATGGGAGCTGCCTTGAGCCCGCCTTGATGGAGAGGGCGGGGTAGAGGTCAAAGCAATAAATAAATAAATTGGGGGGCTATATTTTCCACAGAGCCAGGACAGAAGAACTGGCAGCACAAGGTCCGCACACTCCCACATGACAATGAGTAAAGGAATATTTAATTTATTCTTCCCCAGAATTAACAACAAAAGAAGATTAGGCAAGACCATTCCTTTTGACATCTGAACTGCTTGCTACCATTTCCCAGATCCTTGGTTTATAAAGAAAAACACACACACATTGTTATAGCAGTAGATAAGTTTATTGTCTTAGCCATAGGCCATAGCATAACATAACACATCAAAGTTGGATAAAAATACATCAGACTATAAGATGATAATGTAGGAAATAAAAATATCAATATCTTACATTGAATCCTATACTCTTTC
>NW_015179909.1:0-474 GCF_001447785.1 Gekko japonicus
GCCCTAAGCGCCTTAACCTTTCCTCTTCTAACTTTCCAGGGCTTCCTTCCTTCCCTATGGTGTTATTATTAATAATTATTCTGAAACTCGTGGTGTTACGGAATCCCTGGTGCACACAGTCCCAATCCTGCACAGGCTTGTTCCGTCAAAAGCCCCGATTCCACTGAAACCGCTGACCCAAAGGCCTTGAATTCCTTGTGCTTCTTTTTTCTCCTATGATCATGATCCGCCTTGCATCTGCCAAGGACAACAGCACATAGATTTGTTACACAATAACCTTCCTAGTGCTGGTGTTAACATTGTTCCATTTGGCAAAAACAGTAAAATGAGGGGGGAAATCTAACTCCCCCGGTAGTAAGTGCTACAGTGGAGATACATCTTGGTTCCTCATTGCTCAGCTTCCTCTCTGTGTCCCACCCCGTGACTTTTTGTCGCAGTCAATGTCACATTGGGACAGTTTAAAAATAAAGATAG
>NW_015179910.1:0-465 GCF_001447785.1 Gekko japonicus
TGGGTCTTTGTTGTTGTTCAGTCGCACAGCCTCGCAGCAATGCCACTTGAGGCCGGGGGATGTTTTGCCGCCCCGGAGGAAGGCGAGCAGCAACAGAGCACACAAAGCCAGGCGTCATGATGTGGGCGGGGAATGGAGCCGGCCCTGTAAAGGCAGGGCTCCGCTCCCGTCTATGTAAGTTGCTCCGCGTGCTCACCCACCCTCCTGCCCTGTTCTTAGTGTAGGCTGTTGCTGGTTGCCTATTGGGGTCAGGTCGGAATTTTTTGCTTCTACCCAGTATTGGCTGAATGGGTGGAGGTGTTTTTGCCTACCTTGCACTGGGAGCGGTGGATTAAATAGTTGGTTGTGGTGGCGACACCTAAATAAGTTGGTCACTTGGCAGGTTTTGTGCGGGCAAGAAAGCGGAACCGGTGAGCACCTGACAGCATTTTCCCGCTGGGGAACAGGAGGCCATCAGGAATTGCC
>NW_015179911.1:0-468 GCF_001447785.1 Gekko japonicus
GAGGAGGGGGTCTCCGTTGTTGCGCTCACCGTTATTTCTCAAGGCCGCTGCCAATTTTTTAAAGTATGTTTTTCTGTACTATATATACATCTGTTGGTACAGATAGTCTGTACCACTGTCTGTTGGTACAAAAAAAGTTCGGGTCTTTTTTCTAGGGCTGCCAGATTCCCCCTGGCCACTGGCACTGAGGGGTAGGGTTGCTGGATCCAGGCCAAGTAACTCCTTGTTGTAAGTCAGTCTGTGCTGCGTGAAAAGCCTTTTGTCATAAGTCAGTCTGTGCTGAGTTATGACTCAGATTTCTCAGATGAAGAGTTACCTGCTAACCCTCAGCCAGTAATTGAACAGCTGGCTGCAGCGAACTCTGAGCTCTAAGGAGAACAACAAGAGATCAGATTACCAGCTGATTAGGAGTCACAGCCTACACCCGAGGCAGCACTTCAGTCTTCAGAAGCCACTCCTAGCCCACCT
>NW_015179912.1:0-460 GCF_001447785.1 Gekko japonicus
CAAAATAAAATCACATGCAACACAGCCCATTGGCAGCTACTCCCTCCTCACAAGATGTAATCGATACCTAACTTACAAGAGATACCTAATAAGGAAAGGACCACAATGGTTGCCTCTTCATACAGATATCATTTTAACTTTACTGAGGTATTTTCTATGCATAACTATTGTGAATGTTCAGGCTGAAGGGAAAACAGCATTGTTTTTATAACCCCAATATTCTACATGCAACCAATATGAAAACTAGGCAGGGGGAGATGATTAATGTACATACTTTATTGCCTGACATTTAGAAATCATACTTTTTAAAAAGCTTGTGATAAAAGGTCATGCACTGTAACCTCAGTAACCATGGACCGCAATTTGATTCATGGAAATTCTCTTTTCAGTTCTGTGTTTCAAATAGTAGTAAACACAGATAGAACGCTTTCAAGCTATTTATGTACATACATGTTCATTC
>NW_015179913.1:0-475 GCF_001447785.1 Gekko japonicus
AGGGGTGGCCAGACTTGCATAACGTAAGAGCCACGTAGGATAAACGTCAGATGTTTGAGAGCGGCAGGGTGTGAACAAATATTACGCGCACTTCTTATTGAAATATATGCAGATGTGCTTTTTATTCACGTTATAAATGAGACTGCCAAAAACAAAAACAAGAAGGGATAAAAACAAATATTGATAACAGCAGGGGTATTGTGTGGCTTCCTGCAGGTCAGCTGGGGAAGGGAAGGGGAGGCATGCTTCCCTGATTGGTCTTCCCTTCCCCAGCCAGTGTTCCCCTCCCTGGGCAGGCTTGAGGTGGAGGGGAGCAGAGAAAGGGAAGAGAAGAAGAAGAGAAAAAGAGATTGGATTTACATCCCGCCCTTCTCTCGGAGTCTAAGAGCAGCTTACAAACTCCTTCCCCTTCCCCTACCCTCCCCACAACAGACACCGTTGTGAAGTAGAAAGAAAGCAACTTTAAATGCATTCT
>NW_015179914.1:0-494 GCF_001447785.1 Gekko japonicus
GCTTTAAGTGTTTGGGGAAGCCCTTCAAAATGCATTTGTGCATTTTGGTGATCCAGGGGTACTGGAAGTCCATAGGACTCCAACCCTAAGCGATTCCAGAGGTGGGATCTATTGTTTGTATTTGGTTATCCTGTGAGCCAGCTCGCAGAAGGGCCCTTACTAGGGTTGTCAGCCTCCAGGTAGGGCCTGGGGATCTCCCGCTTTTACCACTGATCCCCAGCCGACAGAGATCAGCTCCCCTGGAGAAAATGGCTGCTTTGAAGGGTGGACTCTATGGCATTGTACTATACTGAGGCCCCTCCCCTCCCCAAACCCCGCCCTCTCCTGGCTCCACCCCCAAAGTCTCCAGGTATTTTCCAACCCAGACTTGGGCAACCCTAGCCCTTACTGAAGACAAGGATCATGTTGAACGTATGCATTAGAGCTGTCCACAATGAATGTGTGTTGGTATGCTGAAGGTGTGAGGTGGAGTATTTGCAATCTGAATGAGAAAA
>NW_015179915.1:0-466 GCF_001447785.1 Gekko japonicus
CAACACAACCCTAAGACATAAACAGTGAATTTGAAGTTCTATAAAGGATATCCTTTATAGAAGTCCCTATGCCGCTCCGCCACAGAAGCAGAGTTTAAAGACACAGGGGAAAGTCCAGTCCTAGTGCTTGCCGATGGGATGTGGACAGACTTTCCCCTCTGATTGCTCAAGTACACTCTCATGCCGTCGGGATGGTCTCCTCATTCCATGTCGACTTGGTGCCATTCCCCCCCCCTCGCTTAGCAGCATGCGCAGAACCGCATAATCCACAGGGAGCCCTCTGGGGGAAATGGAGTGGTGCTGCCTGGCTCTGCGTGGCCACCATAGCCGGCCCTTCACACCAGGCAGCTTCGCAGAAATGCCGAGCTTCTTCCCCACACCCTCCGCCCCTCAGTGGCCCGGGGCTGGACGGGCTTTGCCAATAAGTTGGGGGCCTCGCCCCGAGATTCCCTACTGTAGCTACGGG
>NW_015179916.1:0-472 GCF_001447785.1 Gekko japonicus
CCAATGCAACAATATAGAGTTGGATCCAGCCAGCTTTTTCACTCGATTTTGCTTAATGCCCTTTCTTACTACAGGCTTGGTGTCATGTGGCTTTTGCTCATACAGTTCCCATGACCTCCAGCATAGCCCTCCCTCTTTCACTTATGGAAAAGCTGGTTGACCCAACCCAGAATCTGCAGTCAGACCATTCTCTGGGTTCTGCAGAAGGAACATGACCATCACCTCAGGGGAGGGGCTGTGGTTCAGTGGCAGAGCATCTGCTTTGCAAGCCAAAGGTCCCAGGTTCAATCCCTGGTATCTCCAGTTAAAGAATCAGGCAGTAGATTATGTGAAAGACCCTTGAAAGCTGCTGCCAGTCTGAATAGACAATGATGACTTTGATTTTTTTAAAAAATACATTTTATTAAGGTTTTTATGAAATAACAAATAGTACAGTAGTGGTACATATAATATTAAAAAGCTTTTTAGGTAT
>NW_015179917.1:0-456 GCF_001447785.1 Gekko japonicus
TGAAAACGGGCCCAGCTCAATTTGTGGGGTGGGGGTGCCGCTGCATTACTCTCGTTTAAGAGGCTGCGGTAGTGGCTTGCCTCGTCTGCATTCATTTTGTTCTCTTTTTTTGTACCCCCCGAAGGGGATGTTTTTTATTGCATTTTCTAATAACTACACATTAAGAACTACAAACAGAAAATCCAGGAAAGGGGGACTACATCTATGGGAGAAAGTAAAGAAAACCCTCTAAAAACCCAAGAGATGGTGATCATACATATGTTTACACATTTACCTTTAAACTTAAACACAAGTTAACTTTAGTTGAAAATGATCATCTGTCTAATTAATCACAACTATTTCATCAACATTTCTAATTTCATAAGAAGATTGTAGAACGCTATACATTAAACTACTTTTTAGATATTCCAGAGAACATTGATAATCTATTGGAGAGCCAGCTTGGTGTAGTGGTTA
>NW_015179918.1:0-465 GCF_001447785.1 Gekko japonicus
CATTCTGCCTTGCCTTATAAAAGCCTTAACACTTATTCAAGCAGGTTGTCTTTTCTAGAATGGGGTTGGGAAAAAATTTAGTTTTATTTTTGCAATGGAAAAAAATGTGATAATACCAAAAAAAAACCACCCCTCAGCATTATTTGTTAAAATATTTACAGAACACTTTTCCTCACATGGTTGGTCCAAAGTAAAACTATGCTTTCACACATTTCGAGTGGTCATCTGTGCAGTCGCACACTGGGTTCTATGCCTGTGCTGAATCTCTTTGGGAGATTTTGTAGAGCTCCTATACAGCTCTCCTTTTGGCGGGCTCTTCCTGAGCTCAGGGGAGCAGGCATACACTATGCATGCCTGGAGCTAAGGAAAACCCTGCCTCCCACTCAGTTCCTTCCGTACACCATCGGTAAATCTCAGCAACGCAAATCAGTTGACAGAGAGATGCCAGCAGTGAGGAAGGCTGGG
>NW_015179919.1:0-471 GCF_001447785.1 Gekko japonicus
TGCAGCACGTGTGAGGGTTCGCACCCTGTATCCTCCTGTGAGGGGGGTGCCAGTGAAGGTGAGGAGCCTAGGGCCCAGGGTCATTAGGGGGTGCACAGCAATAACAGCAAACCAGCTAGGGGTAGGGGGGCTATCAAGGGGAACCCAGGTTAGGGTACTGGGGGAGGGTAGACAGGCACTGTGCAACCTTTGGAGGTCATGGTGAACAAGTGGGTGGCCTGAATGGATGGTGGGGTGAAATACTTTGGTACCCACTCAGCAGCATTGGAATGGTTTTGAAGGCCATGGTATGGGGGTCCTTTTTAAAACATTTTTATTGTTTTTATTCTCTACACACTACAGGGAATAGGGGTGAGGAATCTTCTAAACTAAAATACAGAGTTAGCAAGGGTCATATAATGATCTATACATCAATTTCTTGGTGTTTCCCTAATATTTGTGTTTTTTTTTAAATGGAGATTAGCTACTAAT
>NW_015179920.1:0-464 GCF_001447785.1 Gekko japonicus
AATTCAAATGCCATCAACACAACGGATCACATCTATTATCTCGTTTCGCGTATAACTTTTTCAAGGTGAGTAATGTTGAAATACAATATTAATCCATTTGACAAACTCTCTGGTAGTATCTCACAGTGACACTCATCAAAACCCTTAGTGAGTCGCACTATGAGATACTACCAGAGAGTTTGTCAAATGGATTAATATTGTATTTCAACGCTACTCACCTCGAAAAAGTTATACACGAAACGAGATAATAGGCATGATCCGTTGTGCTGATGGCGTTTGAATTTCTTCCAGTAAACTGGAATATTGGGAAAAGAAATTTCTGGTCTTTGGAGACTTTTTTTGGCATAATATATCACGGTTGTTTACTTCTTTCCAAACTTCCATCCCGTGATCTCTCTCTTTGTTTTGCAACCCCCAGGTGCCGGCTGGAGATCTCCAACATACAACAAATACCGTGCACAGAT
>NW_015179921.1:0-475 GCF_001447785.1 Gekko japonicus
AAAAAATCTGTATGGCTGAAATATTTCTCCGAAGAGAAGCAGTGACCAGTGGCCCTTTCAGAGTCGGCATCCCTTCACCCATTCCGTCAGGTTTTGGTGTTCACAGTGCGTCTTCCACTCGCCCCTGCAGGAAAGCAAATCCAGAGAGACAGGATGCCCTGTTCAGAAGTCACGGGGAACGCATGTACAATCCTTGCAAAGCGGACACTCGATTTTTCTTTGTAAGTGTGTTGGGTAATTCTCATGTTACGCTCAATGTATGTGCGGCTCTAGTTGGGATTGAAACCCCGTGATTGCCCAGGGTCTGGTCTCTGGTTTCATTTGTCAAGTGAATCTGTGTTGGCTCTTTCTTACAAACTAGAAGTGGGAAATACCAGAAGATTTATGTAGGGAGGGTGGGGTCCAGTGTTCCCTCTAAGCTGAGTTCGTGCGAGTTCGCTCACAGTTTTTTTAGCATCCGGCGCACACATTTTTG
>NW_015179922.1:0-456 GCF_001447785.1 Gekko japonicus
TTGGGTTTGTGAATGTGGATATAAAATCCTTACCCAATCCTTTTTCTGGGATGGATGGACAGCACTGGATACTCTGAGAGCTCAGGCCCATGCAGAGTTACTCCAGAGTAGCCCCATTGAGCTTCACAGGGTGTTGCTGATGGCAGCCTGGCCGAAGTCCCTCATGGAGAGAGCAGACACATTTCTCCTTCCCCTGCAGCACTGCAGCGGTTAAACGCACAAGGCTTCTTACTAGGGAGGATGAGGAAGGAGTGGAGGGGTGGGTGGGAAAAGAGGAAAGGCTCTTTTCAGAGGGGGCGGGGTAGGGGTCTGCTCTCCAATGGCGAAAGGGGACTGGAACAAGCAACAGCAGGGAAAAGCCCTGCACCCGGATCCTGGGAAGGTTTCCTTAGAAGTGAGTCACTGGGGATAAGCTTTGAGATCTTGGAAGGAGGACTTTTGTTCTGATCTGCCAGG
>NW_015179923.1:0-467 GCF_001447785.1 Gekko japonicus
AGGGCTCAGCTACTGGGTGCCTCTTTGAGGCCCCACACTCCCCCCCAGTGGGATGGACTGTGCACTTCATGGATGACCTGTGGAGCGGCCAGCAGCATGGCTACCTATCCTTCACTGCCCACTGGTGGTAACTGAAGGACTTCCAGACCACCAGGGCAAGATTGGGGCCCCGGGAGGAGCAGACAGTCCTGCCACTGGGCTACAAAGGGGTAAGGCTCCAGGCACAGGCGATGGATGCAGACCACATGGCGAAGATGTGGACTGAGAGAATAGGGGGTGGAAGAGTAGGGTGGATGGGGGGGGGAGAGCAGTCCAGCACCTCAGCTCAAAGCCCAACTGTGAAAGTCCCCTACTGATCATCAGTGTTTAGCTGGGAGGTTGGTTGTTCCAGGGCAGCCAGGTGTCCCTTTGTGGAGGACTCGGCGGAGGTGAAGGTGCGGGCATACCTTGCTGAGCCCCCCACCTCC
>NW_015179924.1:0-455 GCF_001447785.1 Gekko japonicus
CAAAATGTGTATTACCATATAAGATTATCATATTAAAAAAAATACAGAATTCACTACAGAGGATGCTTGACAAGCCCACCAGCTATTTTGCATCCATCCCATCTTGTGCTCATTTGGAACTGATACTGGGAATTAGTTTAAACCCATCACTTTAGTTAGGAAACTTACTAAGAACCTCTACTTCCCTGCTTTGGGATCCTCTAGAAATAATATATTCACATGAATGATGAAGAACGGTTGGTTTTTATACCCCACTTATCTCTACCCTATGGAGTCTCAAAGCAGCTTACAATTGCCTTCCTCTCCTCATAACAGCCACCTTGTGAGCTAGGCAGTGCTAAGGGAGTTCTGAGAGAACTGTAATTGGCCCAAGGTCACCCAGCAGATGCATATGGAGGAGTGGGGAATCAAACCCAGCTCTCAAGGTTAGAGTCCACTACACTTAACCACTACAC
>NW_015179925.1:0-464 GCF_001447785.1 Gekko japonicus
GGATGGGAGACCACCGAGGAATGCCAAGGGTCATGACGTGAAGGCAGGCAATGGTCAACCCCCTCTGAACGTCTCTTGCCTTGAAAACTCTATGCGGTTGCCCTGAGTCAGCTGTGACTTGACAGCACTTCCAGCCACCAATAAAAAGGTATTACACCCAATAGATCTGTGATCTGTGTAAGGCCTGAAGGTGCTCCTCCTCCTGAATGTCCAGAAGGGGGCACGGGAAGGGAGCCCCCACCACTCCTGTTGCTGGGCTCTCCTTTCAAGGTTTGCCTGCATGTCCTTACCCCACCTCCCGATGGAGGATGCAAAGCTTGCTTCTTTCAGCCCAGTGCTTTGCAGGCTAGTGAAACCCTGAGAGGACCTTGGAATGTTAAGCCACTGGCTGGGATGCCGGCCTCTCCTCCTTCCACTTGGGTGCTTGGTGTGGCAAGGCAGTGAGCAGCTTTGACCCTGTCCCA
>NW_015179926.1:0-469 GCF_001447785.1 Gekko japonicus
GAACTGATCTCTGTAGTCTGGAGACCAAATGGTATCCTGGGAAATCGTCAGGCCCCACTCGGAGGTTGCCAGCACTACCTAAGCCTACCATGGACTCAAACCAGAGTAAATCTGCCAAGAATTGTACAATGGGCTGGGAGAAACTCAGTGGCCTCGAAGCATCCGATGAGATCCCGAAAGAAAAGATTCAAACATGGGGCCTGGAGTTCTCCAGAAATTAAAACTGGTCTCCAGACTACAGAGATAAGTTATTGTGGAGGGAATGACATCTTCAAAGGAAAAACTCTATGTCATGTAGGGTTGCCAGCTTCCAGTTGATGGCTGGAGATCTGCTATTACAACTGATCTCCAGGTGACAGAAATCGGTTGTCAGACTCAGGCATTTGACCAACTGTACCTGTTGTATTTCTACCCAGTACGTTTATGCTTTTCATTTCCCTTTTATTTTATTTTTATTTATTTAGATTTA
>NW_015179927.1:0-463 GCF_001447785.1 Gekko japonicus
AAACGTACAGGATTCCCTCCCATTCCTGGCTTGGGTGGGCAAATACTTGTACACCTCTCACTGTTTTTCAAAAATAAATACGTTTTTAAAAAAGAAGGCAAGAAGTGCCCTTTACATGCTGAGAAGAGCAACTCCTTGACTGCGGTTATACGTGCCTTTAGATCTGACTTCGAAGCTGATGCCTTACGGATCTAAAGTGCATGGTCAGACAGAAACATCTGTGAAAGTTTCCACAGTCATCAGCACCTCGTTCTGGTCTGCCACTGAAATGGAGAAAAAAGACACCTGGGAAACTCTGGTCCTAATGGTTGCCGACGGGCCACGGATGGAGTTTCCCTACTCTGATCACTCAAGTGTGCTCTTAAGCTATCAGGATGGTTTGCTCGTTCCATCCAGACTGAGTGCCCCCCCTTTTTTTCTTGCTTAGCGATATACACATAACTGCATAATCGTCCCCGTCTCT
>NW_015179928.1:0-478 GCF_001447785.1 Gekko japonicus
ACCAAAGATCAAACGCATGAAACGTCAAATGATGCAAAAATTACTTAGTGGGAACCAACTTAGAGTACAGGAGCCTACATAGAGACCCAGCGTGGTGTGTGCTTCAAAGCAGAGGACCCTACTCTGTAGAACCGGGTTTGATTCACCACTCCTCCACATGAAGCCAGCTGGGTGACCTTGGGCCAGTCACGGTTCTCTCAGAATTCTCACAATAGAGATAAATGCAAAGTCCTACACTTAGATAAAAAAAAATCAAAGGCACAGATATAGAATGGGAGGGGCTTGGCTTTACAGCAGCTCATATGAAAGGGACCTAGGGTTCTGGTTGATCACAAGCTAAACATGAGCCTGCAGTGCGATGTGGCTGCGAAGAAAGCTAATGCAATCTTAGGATGCACTAAAAGAAGCACTGTGTCCAGATCAAGGGAGGTGGTAGTTATACTGTATTAAATAGCTGTCATTGAATGCCTAAACATGT
>NW_015179929.1:0-449 GCF_001447785.1 Gekko japonicus
TTTCTACAAAAAAAGCCCTGAAGATAAGTAACATACTGTACTCAAGAAATCCTTGATATTTTCAGTGGACAAATAGACAAATAATCTGAGTACAGTTTCACCACCTTTATCCTGCAGTAATTCAATATGATTTAGCTTCTCATCTAGTAACCTGGTCTCTTGTGACATGAAGAGCATCTTTAGATTATTAGCTCTGTTGCCATAGTTTACATTTTGATAGATATTTGCTATGTTAGTTTTACATGATACATTGACATCAGAAAGACATCAGTATCATCTGCTACCCCTATTAGCTGCTGAGTCTGAGAAACAAGTTATAGGGTTGATATCTTGACCATCAGATGAAGAACTATTTAATGAACCAATAATTTCCATGTAGATTTGCTGGAAAAGTGTTTTGGTTGAGATAAAGTGTCATTGCTTCATACAATTTCACATCAAGTGACATG